>NC_057795.1:348540508-348579216 GCF_018294505.1 Triticum aestivum | reverse complement strand
TCTTTTAAAGCCCTTTATGTGGTGTCGCTCAGCCGCCCGACTGTGGCATTTCTTTTAAAGCCCTTTATGTGGCGTCGCTCAGACGCCTGACTGTGGCATTTCTTTTAAAGCCCTTTATGTGGCGTCGCTCAGACGCCCGACTGTGGCATTTCTTTTAAAGCCCTTTATGTGGCGTCGCTCAGACGCTCGACTGTGGCATTACTTGTTATTTATTTCATAAATTTTTTTATACTACCATGTTATTGCAATTTATTAAATAACTTGCTTGCACGCATCCGAGATTTATTTATCTTTTGTGACTGACGTCATGAGCATAAAATACTTTTCAGCACATCATTGTTATATTATACCTGTGTTCATAATGTTTGCGAGTACATTCAAAGTACTCACTGGCTTGTCCCTGGCTATTGTCTTGGCCAGATTTTTCTTGCTCGGAGAGGAGCGACGCGATGCCAGCCCCGGAAACCACTCAATGGAGATAGCAGCCTCGCGAAGATAGGAATTTAACCTGGCCAGCTGTTCCCGTGGGGAATGGAGTCCCATAGACACAGATGTTTCACAACCCGCTTCCGCCATCAACCACTAGAAACCATTTGTTGTACCCACAGGCCAGAATGGTCTTGTACTACATATTTTGTATTTTTGCTTGTAGTTTCTGTATCAAGTTGGAGCCTCATCAGCTAACAGTAATCCTGGGGCTGATGAGCACGACGGTCTTTTCTGGAAATTTATTACCCGGAAAACCGGTCGTGACAGAAACATTATTTTCAAAAATGAGCAGAGGAACCCATTTGACAAAGCATGATTTTAGAAGCATCTAGGAATTAGTTTCACTGGATTTGGAGTTGAGATGATTTTCCTATGAATTTGCAAAGTTGGCTATATATAAAGAAATAGACCATTATTTGAGGTGATACAGAAAGTATTAGTAAAAATGTTCAAAAACTAAGTTTTGAACTTATAAACATATAGGATTTTGAATCATTGAATTTGGATCACAAATGGGCTCTCTTTGATTTTCTAAAGTTCATCACAGAAATAGGAAAAATAGGATTTGATAAATATTTGTGAAGAAAAGGTCTCTGGAAAAATGTGCATGTTGCACCACCAGGTAGATCATGATTTATAGAGTCACTATAAATTTGAATCATCAAATTTGGAGTTAATATGAATATTTGAGAGATTTTACAAGTTCCTCGAAAAAGAAAAAGGGGAGACACAGACAAGGGCTTTACCCTTAAAAAGGCGCACAGGGCGACGTTTAGCAGCAGGACGCCACTGGGCCGGCCCAGCGGCTCGGCCGCACGCGCGCAGGGGCCACGTCGAAGGCGGCTTCCTGGAAATACGCCTTCGCGCGGGGAGGCATTAACGGCGGAAGCCGTCTCCACTTAAACGGGCGGGCCCGCCCACTGGGTCGCTGACGCGCTGGGACCGCCTGTCGGGTTCATCCCCAACCTCCCGCGCGGGCGCGTCGGGAGACAGAGGAGGCGAGGCCGGGCGGTGCCGGCGCTCTCCCCGGCGGTACCGGCCACCTCCGGCGACGCCCGGCGTACCGGAGCGCTCAGGAGGCCATGGCGCATTCACCCGTGGGTGGAACGGTCTCCCCGAGGCACCGGGCTGAGCAGGGTGTTGGCCGCGGCGGAAGAGGTCGGCGGCGGCGGCGGTTATGGGACTACGGCCATCGGGAGGAGAGGGAGAAGCACGGGAGGGGCTCGCGGTGATGGTGGTGATGCTCTAGTGCGGTCCAGACGGAAGGAGGAGGAGGGGTGGGCGCGAATTTAGGCGGAGTCCGGCGGCTCGGCTTCGGCCATTGGGAGCGATGGAGGGCTCGAGGAGGGGAGTGGGTTGGTCCGGGGGGGTCACTGGGAGTGAGAAAGGGCGAAAGGAGGCCAGAGAGGGCTCGGGGGTGGCCTTATATGGCGAGGCGATGGTGCACCGTGGGTTCGTGCGCCGGCGAGCTCGTGCTCGTCGCTACGGGCCACGGGAGCTCGTCGCGGCGTGTCTGGGGTGTTCCTGGATGTCGACTACGTCGGGAGGGATAGAGAGAGGGAGTGGGGAGAGGTCAGAGACGCGCGCGTGTGAGCCGCACCATTGGCGCCCTCGGGCGGCCTCTGTTTGCTAGCGCGGAGGCGCGGGGAGGAGGAGAGAGAAGGGGGCCGACTGCGTAGTATGTTGCGGACGCCGAGGCACCTCGACTAGCGCAAGGGGAGGCTCGAGGTGGTCGAGAGTGCCGTGTCAACGGTCAGGAGCACGCTGACGTGCTCCAGAGCGCGCAAATGGCCGGCACCCGTGGCTTTTCTTCGCGTCCTCACGCGCCCACTTGCGTCTGGGGGCTCTGGGAGGGAGTAAACAAAGTGGAAATGGCATTGGATGCCTTGGGGAACCAGTAGAGGAGAGGTGGGGTCGAGAGAGAGAGGGAAAACTGCTGTCCAGGGAAGAAAAATGGAGTTCTCCCCCCTCCATCATTGCTTCCTTGGGCATGAAAGCGTCCAGGTACTAGAGGGGGACTAGGAGGGGTTGTGGTAAAAAGTAGAGGCCATGGAGAAGAGTGGAAGAGATCAAAAATGGCATTTTGGTAAAGTGTCAGAAGGAGTTTGATAATGGTTTGGGCAAGAAAATTAATTCCACTTGCCATGAGAACTAACAGGATGGAATGGCACATAGAATTAGGGTGTTCCACCAAGTTTGAGCTCATTTGGGCAAAGTAGCCAATGTAACTTTGGTGAACCCTAGAAATCAGCAGGAATGGCTTTGCCAAGATTTAGCCATGTGAATCTATTCTCCTTGATGCACCACTTGGTGTAGTGTAATCATTTGAGGATTTGAACATGCCCACCAAAATTCAGATCAAAAGGACACACTTGGCAATGTAGAGTTGTCCAAATTTGGTTCTGGACAGGAAGGCTTTTGGGGCACTTTGATCAAGTTAACTTGTTCTCCAACTTGTGCCATTTGGTCTAGATGAATAATTAGAGCATTTGAGAATGTTCACAAGGTTTGAGATTATTTGGGAATGTTTGGCAATGTAAAGTTGCTCAAACTTCAAAATGGACAGAAATGGTTTTGAGGGGATTTGATGATGTTATCTTGTTCTCCAAGTCATGAGACTTGGCAAGATCACCTAATATGTCATATGTGACATGATAGAATTTTCTTGGAATTTTTGGAGAATATTACCTTTGTAAATATTTCAAAAGCTTGAAATATCCAGAAAGGGTTTTTGAGGGGTTTGACCAATATTTTGAACATGACCATGTGTTGAAACTCTTATATATGGAAAATATATGTCCACTGAGTTTCCCTAATTTTTGTCAAATATTTTTGAGACAATAAAATAATTTTTCCCTATTAAAGACCATTTCTGGCCTTAAGAAAAAGCTTTTAAATAAAATAGGAATTTAAAATTATATTTTTGTGGTTTCTGGGTATCCTATATCTAATAGGAGTCAAATATATTTTTGGAAAGATTTTTACTGCCCTTAATTAAGTACTTGCAGTGCAAACCTCAATTCAGGGGTTTTTGGAAAACTAATTTTTGAAAATACTTATTGGCCAAATTATTTTTGTAAGAAAATACTATATTGCTCTATACACATGGCATGATCATCGGGAAAAGGTTTTGGATCAAGGAGATGAAGTATAGGAGTTGGGGGATTTATTTGATTTTTAGAGCACTTGCAAACAACACACGAAATCCAATCAAAGCAAGGTCCAAAACACTCAAAAGTTTTTATCAAACCACATTTTATCATGATTTATTAGCTTAAGTGTTGTGGCATGAAAATCAGGGTGTGAGACAGGCCCAACAACGTCTACAAGAAGAAGGTTGTGTAGTAGACATACTCGGCAGTACGGGCAGCAGCAGCAAGCAGCACATCCTGCTTATTCACAATAATACTTATGATTAGACTCCTGTGGATTATAATTGACCCTCTGCTCGGCTTTTCTTTCCGAACGGCAAACAGAGTATCAGCGGCTACTACCTATTGGGAGGTAATTTTGCACATATTTATTACTTACCTCGAAGCCTGTTAGGAGGCTGGTGCAAGCTTCGGTTAGTCCGCTCTTGGCGGACGAAACCTTCTGAATCACTGTAATCATAAGAGTACGGTGCCCCTCATCCAGGGAAGCGCCACAAAGCGCTTCCAGCTGACCGTCCGGCGCCTCTTGCACAATGGAAGTCCACGACACAGACGGCTCGCCCTCCCTAGCGAGGGGTCACTCGCCTAAGTCTGGAACCATCGAAGGTTCCGGAATTGTGTTCGGCTGAGAACCCGGCTGGCCGTGGCTCTCGTCGACACGATCCGCGGGGATCTTGAACCCCGCGTGTCCAACATCTCGGACCCCGCCTCGGGGCGTCTCCAGAGTCACCTCCCCCCGCTCTGGGAGCCTTTGGGATAGTATCTCTGTGTCGTCCGCGGGTTGAGGAGTAGTGGCCGTTGGAAGCGAATTCATCTCCGAATTGCTCAGGGAACCAGAGGAGGATACCTCGGGGTGATACCTGGCCGGACTGCACATATGTTCGGCATTATAAATACGAAACCATGAAGTGAAGTCATGATAGAACCGTGAAGTGAAGTCATGATAGAATGCAGACACTTACGATCGCTCCAGGGGCTTCCCCCTGGGCAGCCACCCCTCCTCGCTGAGAGCGGCCGTGGCGGTGTAGTCCGGAAGGGGCCCCTTCCCCTTCTTGGACGCCCCAGCCTTCCCTCCTGGGGCGGCTTTTCTCTTCTTCTCCCCCCGGTGGGGGGAGGTAGGATCTCTTCCTGATTCCCCCCGCCTCTGCAGGAGGAATCCTACTCATCGTCATCAGACGACAGGGGAATGACGGCCCTGCGCCGAGGACCTTTTCCGGCCCCCTGGTCCGCTCCCCCGGGCCCCTCATCCTCTCCGGATGGGGCGTCTTCTTCTTCTTCCTCCTCCCCTTCGCGGGAGGAGTCCGCCTCGTCGTCTTCGGACGAGGCTTCGGGCACGACCTTACGCCGGAGACCCTTTCGGATCCCCGGGGCCTTCTTCTCGGCCTTCTTCTCCGGCACCTTGTACAGCGCCGGGACCAGCATCTCCGTCAGGAGAGCATCTGCTGGGCCTTCTGGCAGCGGAGCCGGGCAGTAAACCTGCTCCGCTGTCTCCACGTAATCCTGAAGCAAATATGCACAACTACTTAAGGCACTCCCGTTAATACATCGGGAAGAACTGGGTCTGGTGTCAGTCTAAGAACTCACCGGCCTAGGAGCCCGCGCGGCATGAAGCCCGCGGTCCTCGGATGTCGGAGGAGGCACTTCGGAGGCCTTGAACAACACCTTCCATGCGCCCTTGTGCGTCATGTCATAGAGCCTCTGGAGCGTCCGATGCTCGGTTGGGACAAACTCTCATAGATTGACTGCCCGCTTCTGGCAGGTCAAGATTCGGCGAACGAGCATGACCTGGATCACGTTGACAAGCTTGATGTTCTTGTCCTTCATGCTTTTGACGCATGTTTGGAGTCCGGCCAGCTCCGTGGAATCGCCACAGGATAGGCCCTTCTTCTCCCAGGAGGTGAGCCGCATGGGGGCTCCGGATCGGAACTCGAGGGCCGCTGCCCAGTTGGCGCCGCGTGGCTCGGTGATGTAGAACCACCCTGATTGCCATCCTTTTATGGTCTCCGCAAAGGAGCCGTCGAGCCATGTAACGTTGGGCATTCTGCCCACCATGGCCCCTCCACACTCCGCCTGTTGGCCGCTTACCACCTTCGGCTTCACACAGAAAGTTTGCAGCCATAGGCCGAAGTGAGACCGTATGGGGAGGAAGCCCTCGCACACGACGATGAACGCCGTGATGTTGAGGACAAAATTCGGGGCTAGATTGTAGAAACCTAGCCCGTAGTAAAACATAAGCCCACGGACGAAGGGATGGAGTGGAAATCCCGGTCCACGGACGAAGTGGGCGATGAACACGACCCTCTCGTGGGGTCCTGGGGTCGGAATGACCTGCCCGGCGTCCGGTAGACGGTGCGCTATGTCCGCGGCCAAGTATCCGGCCGCCCGAAGATTTGCAATGTGCTTCTCCTTGACGGTGGAAGCCACCCACTTGCCTCCTGCTCCGGACATGTTTAGCTGTGCGGGGAAGACTTGGGCTTGGGCGCTGGAGCTCGAGGGGGCAAGAGTGGGCGAAGGAGGAAGAAGGCGTGGGTAAAAATGGGGGAATCTTATCCCTTTATAGGGGCGCCAGAAGTGGTGCGCCTCCCCACTTGCCCGTTGGGAATCGCTTGTTTCCCAAGCGCCACGATTAATGGCGTGGTGAGATTACCCATACCCGTATTGATGAGAATCCCGTAATAAGGGGATACGATCTCTGCTTTGACAAGACATGTCATAGAAACCGCCTCGTAATATGCGTCGTGGCTGGTTGTGGGGAAACGGTTCGAATAATGGATCCGATCATAATAACGTATCACGTCATCAGAAAAAGTTGTCAGCAGATTGCATTTGTGAAATATCGTTCTACCTATGGTGGTATGTGAAGATCATTTTTCATATCCGGACACGATTTGAGTGTTCGATAATTGCTTCGGAGTATTCGGAGGAGGAACCCGCCTTGCAATGCCGAAGACAATACTACGCGCCGAACTCATCATCATTGAAGCCTAGTTCAGGGGCTACTGAGGGAGTCCTGGATTAGGGGGTATCCGAACAGCCGGACTGTGTACAATGTCCGGACTATTGAAGCGTGAAGATACAAGACTCAAGACTTCGGCCCATGTCCGGATGGGACTTTCCTTGGCGTGGAAGGCAAGCTTGGCGATCCGGATATTATATTTCCTTCCTTGTAACCGACTCCATGTAAACCCTAGCCCTCTCCGATGTCTATATAAACCGGAGAGGTTGGTCCTTAGAAGGCCAATCACAATTACATTCATACCATCATAGGCTACCTCTTAGGGTTTAGCCTCTACGATCTCGTGGTAGATCTACTCTTGTAATACCCATACCATCAATATTAATCAAGCAGGAAGTAGGGTTTTACCTCCATCGAGAGGGCCCGAACCTGGGTAAACATCTGTGTCCCTTGCTTCCTGTTACAATCAGCCTTGACGCACAGATCGGGAACCCCTACCCGAGATCTGCCAGTTTTGACACCGACAATCTCCCCCAGATTTAGGTTCGGGTTTCCTGCAGGGGTGATATCCCGAGCATTGTCCGACAGCAGGTCTAAGCCGTGCTCGTCGTGACTGTCCGGCGCTCCTGCCATAGGCCCCAATCCGTTGAAGATCAAGTCTCCGCGGATATCGGCCGTGTAGTTCAGGTTTCCGAACCTGACCTGCTGGCCGGGGGCATAGCTATCGATCTGCTCCAGATGACCAAGCGAATTGGCCCGCAGTGCGAAGCCGCCGAACACAAAAATCTGTCCGGGGAGAAAGGTCTCGCCCTGGACCATATTGTTGACAATTGAAGGAGCCATCAAACCTTGTAGCAACGACACAGAGGAACTCTCAATGAAAGCACCAATGTCGGTGTCAAAACCGGCGGATCTCGGGTAGGGGGTCCCGATCTGTGCGTCTAAGGCTGATGGTAACAGGAAGCAAGGGACACAATGTTTTACCCAGGTTCGGGCCCTCTCGATGGAGGTAAAACCCTACTTCCTGCTTGATTGATATTGATGATATGAGTAGTACAAGAGTTGATCTACCACGAGATCGTAGAGGCTAAACCCTAGAAGCTAGCCTATGATGATTATGATTCTGATCGTCCCTCTAAGGACTAAACCCTCCGGTTTATATAGGCACCGGAGGGGGCTAGGGTTTACATGGAGTCGGTTACAAAGAAGGAAATATAATATCCAGATCGCCAAGCTTGTCTTCCACGCAAAGGAGAGTCCCATCCGGACACGGGATGGAGTCTTGAGTCTTGTATCTTCATGGTCCAACAGTCCGGCCAAAGTATATAGTCCGGCTGTCCAGATACCCCTAATCCAGGACTCCCTCAGCCGCTAAGGCTTCAGCATCCGGGCAATCGACTATTTGATTCTTCTTAGTGGGAAACCTGTTCCAGAGCCTTTGGGCTGACTCTCCGGGCGTTGAATTATGTGTCTTAGGTCGTCAGCGTCCGGAGGCCGGACATGGGTCCCTTGAAAATTGGCCCTGAAAGCATCCTCGAGCTCTTCCCAACTTCCAATTGAGTTTTCGGGAAGGCTTTTCAACCAGTGCCGAGCTGGTCCCTTTAATTTGAGGGGTAGATATTTGATGGTGTGGAGATCGTCTCTGTGAGCCATATGGATATGAAGGATAGAGTCCTCGATCCAGACCCCAGGGTCTGTAGTTCCGTCGTATGCCTCTATATTCACGGGTTTAAATCCTTCCGGAAATTCATGATCCAGCACCTCATCAGTGAAGCACAAGGGGTGTGCGGCACCCCTGTATTTGGTTGTGTCGTGGCATGCTGTCGACAGTTGTTGTGCTTGGTTCTGATTCCAAGATGGTATTCAATCAATGTGATCGTTTTGGTAGTTCTGATCCTGCGCTAGAGCACGCTTAGTAGATCCGTAGATGGATCTGGCCATACCGGACTTTCTGTCCAGGAGCTCACGTAAATCGTGTGCTGACTTGTGCGCGGCATCCTTATCGTCTTGTCACGGCCACGGGGCGGTCGGTCTGGCCGATCGATAGTTTTCGGCTGAGTGGGCTCTAAGGCCTCATCGTCAAATTCGGGCAGCAGCTTGCGCTTTGGATAGCTCTTTGCATGGCGATCGTCGCCGTATTTTTCTTCTGTGTCGAGCACTTTGCTCCACCTACGGTTGAGTGTATCCTGCGCGGCCTTAAGCTTTTGCTTCTGCTTCTTTAGGCTCCTCGCGGTGGCAATAAGTCTTTTGTGGAGGTTCTCTTGTTCCAAGAGTTTTTCTGGGATGATAAGTGCGTCATCGTCCGGGCTGTCCTCCTCTCCGGAGACAGGTTGTTGAATTTTACCCTCGGGATCGGCATTATCTGACGTCGGCTCCGGACTGTTTTCACCGTCCCCTGGCTCCTCCTGCTCCATCGCTGGGTCCATGGGGTCGTCGTTTCTTTTGGAATCAACCGGGGTATTATTATTTCTTACGCTGTTGTCGCTGTTTTTACTGTGGCGGGATTTAGAGCGGCGTCTACGGCGCCGCTTTGGTGGCTTATCGAGGGGATTATCCTTCTTTGTATCATCACCATCGCCTTTTTTGGTGTGCCCACCATGTAAATATCGTATGATGAGGTGGCAGTCCAGCGCCCAATGGGCAGTGGTTCCTGTTCTTCTCCTGCGTCGTCGTAAATACCGTCGACGTCTTCGGAGTCTAAATCGAGCGTGTCGGTTAAGTAATCGAGAGTGGCTATGAAGTGGGTGGTGGGTGGGTAACGAATCTCTTGATCGTCCGCTTCCCACTTGAGCCGGACATAGTTTGGCCAAGAGTCTCCTGACAAGGATAGAGACCTTAATGAGTTCAGCACATCTCCCAAGGGTGAGTGGTGAAAAATATCCGCGGCGGTGAACTCCATGATGGGTGCCCAATCTAATTCGATAGGCACGAACGCACGCAGTTCGGATCCTGCAACTGGGGAAGAGTCCGGGGGTCCGACGACACCACTCTCACAGAAGGTGGGATCAGCGTTCGGCTCCAACGCCGATGAGTGTGCGGCCTCTGTGGCGGGGTCCATCCACCCGTCCTCGGAAGGCACGATCTGCTCCGGATTGATTCCCGGTGCCAACACAGGTGCGATCTCCCGAATACTGCCCGACGGCAGATCAAAGTCATGTTCGTCGTAACTGTTCGGCGCACCTGTCATGGGCTCGAACCCGTCGAAGATCAAGTCTACACGGATGTCGGCAGTGTAGTTTAAGCTTCCAAACCTGACCTGATGGCTAGGGGCGTAGCTATCGATCTGCTCCAGATGGCCAAGCGAGTTGGCCCGCGGTACGAAGCCGTCGAGTACGAAGATCTGTCCGGGAAGGAAAACCTCCCCCTGGACCGCATCGTTGAAGATGATCGAAGGGGCCATCAAGCCTTACAGCAACGGCACAGTGGAACTCTCAATGAAAGCACCAATGTCGGTGTCAAAACCAGCGGATCTCGGGTAGGGGGTCCCGAACTGTGCGTCTATGGCTAATCGTAATAAGAGGCAGGGGACACGATGTTTTACCCAGGTTCGGGCCCTCTCGATGGAGGTAATACCCTACTTCCTGCTTGATTGATCTTGATGATATGAGTATTACAAGACTTGATCTACCACGAGATCATAGAGGCTAAACCCTAGAAGCTAGCCTATGATTATTATTGTTGTTGTCCCACAGACTAAACCCTCCGGTTTATATAGACACTGGAGGGGGCTAGGGTTACACAGAGTCGGTTACAAAGAAGGAAATCTACACATCCGAATATCCAAGCTTGCCTTCCACGCAAAGGAGAGTCCCATCCGGACACGGGACGAAGTCTTCAATCTTATATCTTCATAGTCCAATAGTCCGGCCAGAGTATATAGTCCGGCTGTCCGAGGACCCCTTAATCCAGGACTCCCTCAGGAATATATAGGCGAAAGAAGTCGATCGGGGGAGGCTCGAGGGGCCCACGAGACAGGGGGCGCACCCAGGGGGTGGGCGCGCCCTCCTATGTCCTGGCCTCCTCGAAGCTTCCCTAGCGTGTACTCCAAGTCTCCCGGATCATGTTCATTCCAAAAATCACGCTCCCGAAGGTTTCATTCCGTTTGGACTCCGTTTGATGTTCCTTTTCTTCGAAACACTGAAACAGGCAATAAAACAGCAATATGGGCTGGGCCTCCGGTTAATAGGTTAGTCCCAAAAGTAATATAAAAGTGTATAATAAAGCCCGTAATCATTCAAAACAGATAATAAAGTAGCATGAATGCTTCATAAATTATAGATACGTTGGAGACGTATCACTACTACATTAGCCTTTCCTGGATGATAATGCAACCACATATCATAATCCTTAATGAGCTCCAACTATCTCCTTTGCCTGAGATTCAACTCCTTCTACGTGAAGATATACTCCAAACTCTTCTGATCCGTGTACACCTCACAATGGTTTCCGATGAGAAAATGTCTCCATGTCTTCAGTGCATGCACTACAGCTGCTAACTCCAAATCATGTGTAGCACAATTCAACTCATGGGGTTTAAGCTGTCGTGAGGCATAAGAAACAACTCTTCCCTCCTGCATAAGTACTGCTCCAAGTCCTCGACGTGAAGCATCACAACATACTTCATAATCCTTGCATTGATCTGGCAGAATCAACACTGGTGATGTAACCAAGCGTTTCTTCAACTCCTAAAAACTAGCCTCACATTCCTCAGTCCATTTGAACTTGGTATCCTTCTTCAACAACTCCATCATGGGTTTTGCAATCTTCGAGAAATTCACAATGAACCTCCGGTAGTATCTTGTGAGTCCCAGAAAACTCCGGATCTCTCCAACTGACGTGGGTGCTTCCCAATTTGTCACAGTGACAACTTTGTTGGGGTCTACTGCTATTCCTTCACCGGATATAACATGTCCGAGGAATCCAACTTCCTTCAACCAAAACTCACACTTGTTGAACTTGGCATATAGTTGATGTTCTCTGAGCTTCCCAAGTACCAAACGCAAATGCTCCTTATGCTCTGATGTCTACTACACAACCTTCTTCTTGTAGACGTTGTTGGGCCTGCAAGTGCACAGGTTTGTAGGACATTAGCAAGTTTCCCTCAAGTGGATGACCTAAGGTTTATCAATCCGTGGGAGGCGTAGGATGAAGATGGTCTCTCTCAAACAACCCTGCAACCAAATAACAAAGAGTCTCTTGTGTCCCCAACACACCCAATACAATGGTAAATTGTATAGGTGCACTAGTTCGACGAAGAGATGGTGATACAAGTGCAATATAGATAGTAGATATAGGTTTTTGTAATCTGAAAATATAAAAACAGCAAGGTAACTAATGATAAAAGTGAGCTTAAACGGTATTGCAATGATAGGAAACAAGGCCTAGGGTTCATACTTTCACTAGTGCAAGTTCTCTCCACAATCATAACATAGATAGATCATATAACAACCCCTCAACATGCAACAAAGAGTCACTCCAAAGCCACTAATAGAGGAGAACAAACGTAGAGATTATGGTATGGTATGAAACCACCTCAAAGTTATTCTTTCGGATCGATCTATTAAAGAGTTCATACTAGAATAACACCTTAAGACACAAATCAACCAAAACCCGAATGTCACCTAGATACTCCATTGTCACCTCAAGTATCCGTGGGCATGATTATACGATATGCATCACACAATCTCAGATTCATCCAATCAACACAAAGTACTTCAAAGAGTGCCCCAAAGTTTCTACCGGAGAGTCAAGAAAACGTGTGCCAACCCCTATGGATAGGTTCATGGGCGGAACCCGCATGTTGGTCACCAAAACATACATCAAGTGGCACCTGATATCCCATTCTCACCACAGATAAACACGGCAAGACATAGATCAAGTGTTCTCAAATAAAAGACTCAATCCAATAAGATAACTTCAAGAGGGAAACTCAATTCATCACAAGAGAGTAGAGGGGGAGAAACATCATAAGATTCAACTATAATAACAAAGCTAGTGATACATCAAGATCGTGCCATAGAGAGAACACGAGAGAGAGAGAGATCAAACACATAGCCACTGGTACATACCCTCAGCCCCGAGGGTGAACTACTCCCTCCTCGTCATGGATAGCGTCGGGATGATGAAGATGGCCACCGGTGATGGGTTCCCCCTCTGGCAGGGTGCCGGAACGAGCTCCCGAGAGGTTTTTGGTGGCTACAGAGGCTTGCGGTGGCGGAACTCCCGATCCATCTTCGTATTCGATGGTTTTAGGGTACGTAGGGTTATATAGGTGAAAGAAGTCGGTCGGGGGGTGCTCGAGGGGTCCACGAGACAGGGGGCGCGCCCTGTAGGGGAGGCGCCCCCTATCTCCTGGGCTCCTCAAGTATCTTCTGACTTGACCTCCAAGTCTCCAAGATGATAATCTTCCAAAAAATCACGTTGCCAAAGGTTTCATTCCGTTTGGACTCCGCTTGATATTCCTTTTCTTCGAAATACTAAAACAGGCAATAAAACAACAATATGGGTTGGGCCTCAGGTTAATAGGTTAGTCCCAAAAGTAATATAAAAGTGTATAATAAAGCCCGTAATCATTCAAAACACATAGTAATATAGCATGAATGCTTCATAAATTATAGATACGTTGGAGACGTATCATGCTCCTCTTCATTCTTCGAGTAGACTAGAATATCATCAATGAACACCACGACAAACTTATCCAGAAACTCCATAAACACCTTGTTCATAATGTTCATGAAATAGGCAGGTGTGTTAGTCAGACCAAATGACATAACGGTATACTCATATAGCCCGTACCTTGTGGTAAAAGCTGTCATTGGTATATCCTGCTCTCGAATCTTCAACTGGTGGTATCCTGATCGCAAATCGATCTTGGAAAATACTTTAGCTCCTTGCAACTGGTCAAATAGATCATTGATCATCGGTAGTGGGTACTTGTTCTTGATTGTTACTTCATTCAATCAACGATAATCAACAACCATCCTCAATGATCCATCCTTCTTCTCCACTAGAAGCACTGGTGAACCCCAAGGTGACAAACTTGGGTGAATATAGCCTTTATCTAGTAACTCCTTAATTTGCTTCTTAATTTCCTCCAAATCCTTTGTGGGCATCCTATACGGTCTCTTAGATATTGGCCATGTGCCTGGCAAAAGCTCAATTAAAAACTCAATGTCTATATCTGGTGGCATGCCTGGCAGTTCTTCTGGAAATATGTCGGGGAAATCCTTCACCACTGGTACCTCCTCCTGTACAACTCCTGATAAGGAATTCACTTGAGTCCTCTTCGACACATGCCGGGATGCATACTTAATCCTTCTTCCTTCTGGGGTGGTGAGCAAAATCAACTTACTGGCGCATTCAATGTTCCCTCCATACTTCGATAACTAATCCATGCCTAATATCACATCCCGTCCTTGTGACTCCAATACTATTAGGTCTGAGGGAAACACGTAGTTACCAATCCTTAATGGTAACCGATCACACCATAGACTAGCCATATACTCTGCTCCTGGCGAGGATACTAACATGGGTGACCTAAGGGCTTGGGTTGGCAGTTTATACTTATCCACGAATCCCTTTGATATGTATGAATGTGATGCACCAGTATCAAAAAGAATGATCGCAGTAAATGACTGAACCAAAAACTTACATATTACTGCATCGGGTTGCGCTTCAACCTCCTCCACGTTAACGTGTTTCACCTATCCCTTGTTGAAAGGGTTAGGCTTCTTCCCTGAGCTTCCATTGCCATTCCCATTCTTAGCTTTAGGACATTCATTAGCATAATGTCCGGTCTTTTGGCACTTGTAGCAAGTAATGTGGCTCAGATCCTTCTTGGTTGGTGTTGCTAGGTTGGAACGGTTCTGCCCGTTGCTTCCTCCGCTACCATTCCCATTCTTGGGGCCACTATGGTTGTGCGAACCTCCTCCATTGTGGTTGTGACCATTTAGTGGGACAAAAAACGGTGCGTAAAGATTAACCGAGTGAGGCGAGACTCCCAACTCCTCCTTTAGAAGTAGAGACATGCGGTGATTCTATTTAGTGGGCTAATTTGGTATTTTGGCTTATCAAGAGCCTATTTGATAACTCAGATAATCCACCCAAAAATATCGGATAATCCATATCCGCGGGATATTACCGATACCATATCTGTCGGATATCCGACTGACCAAAAGACATATCCGCATCCATATCGGACGGATTCGTGCAAGTGCATATACCATATACTTAAAATGGATGCAGATTTGAAACACAAAAATTGTCCGTAACATTTACATCCTATAGTCATATGACACTCACATGGGACCTTAGTGATTTTTTCTGAAATTGTTATATAGGCTTATAGCCCATCACATATTTCAACACCATCCACGACAACCTCCCATCTGAGGTGGAGGATGGGGGACATCGGAGGAGGAAGAGATAGCAGGTTTGGGTGTTGGCTGAGCACGAGCAATGCTACACACACGGGGAGAGCTTTACGGGATTCGCGGGATAGCTTAGTTGGGATCTCTTGATCGGATAAAAATCAGGGTGAGGGGCCACCCCTCACTGAAAATCTGGGGGGAAGAAGATTAGTTAGAGCACAATCCATGAAAGGCCCATAAATACCCCGTGCATTTAGAATTATCAGCTGAGCACGATAGTCAGGAATCCAAAGGTCGGCACTCGATGTTTCACTTAATAACAAAACAGTAAAAGCACACTGAAGGTCGAAACTGCAACCGCTCCAAATCTAAAAACTACCCAAATAATAAGTGTCACACGTGTGGCACGAAGAAAATTGGTCCAAACACCCTAATTACCATTGGATCAATTAGCATGAATTCTGGAACAAAACCAGCTCCACGTAATTTGTTGTTGTCGTTCGTTCCAAAATCGCATTACACCGCACGACCGAAGTAACCCCGGGGAGTCTTGTGTTAGATCGTACATTAGGTGAGATCCGTGAGATTGATTTTTAAAAAAAATACATGTCCAAACATTCTCAAAAAATTTGTAGACACACATCAATGTTTGATGTATAACCTTAAAAAGTTTCAGCTTCTAATTCAACTTACATTAATAGAAACAAAAAGACAAAATCAGATGTGAATAGTGTCAAAGTACTATTCACCCAAAGCTGCTACTATTCACATTCAAATTTTTCTTTTTTGTATCTCTAAATATACATTGAGTTTTGAGCTGACTTTTTTTTGGAGCTATAAACATACCCCACAAGAATGTTCTCATAGAATTTCAGATTTTTTTTCTAAAAAGGGGGGTCTTCCCGGCCTCTGCATCAGAACAATGCATACGGCCAACTTAATAAAATAGCAAATAGTTTCAACAGGTCTTAAAGTCTCAATGAAAGTAAAGAAAAGCTCACAGAGAGCCAATAAAAAATAGCAATAAAGCCACAACCGGCTGGCATAAGAAAGATAGGGAAACTAATTGCCTATCCTATTACATGACCGCCATCCGAACCGGTTGAAAATATCCCGTGCTACCATCTCCTACCGGATAGATCCAGTAACCAAACGCTCCCTGGCCTCTGTCGTAGTGAGTAGCGACCACATACGGATCAACGCAGTGGCTCGGAAGATAACCTGCAAAAAATGAATATTTGTTGCTCTATTAAAAACCAAATCATTTCTGAAGTTCCAGACTGCCCACAATAAAGCACATACTCCTACGTGAATGTGTCTCACTGTTTCAGACTCTAACCCGTTAAGCCACGTCCCAAATAACGTGCTGACCGAATTCGGAGGAGTAATGTTAAAGGCTATGTGTACCATCCGCCATAGAACTTTTGACAGTGGGCAGTCAAGAAAAAGGTGTTTGATTGATTCATCCCGATCATAAAAACTACATCTAATAAGTCATGTCCAGTTATGCTTTGCCAGATTGTCCTTAGTTAAAATGACTTGTTTATGCACAAACCACATAAACACTTTAATTTTCAAAGGAACTTTGACTTTCCAAACATATTTGGAACTAGGAATGGAGCTAGAATTGATAACATCAAGATACATTGATTTAAATGTAAACTCTCCAGTCCTAGTAAGCTTCAGTGCAACTGATCGGGCTGTTGAGGCAGCTGAACCTCCATTAGTCTACTCACTACATGGAGCCAAGCTTCCCAACAATTTCTAGCTAGCGTCCTCTGAATTGAATATTGAGGGGGCTGGACTGAAGTAATGTTGCAACATACGCGTCTTGTCGTTGAACAATACTATAAAGAGACGGGTATTGAAGCGCGAGGGGTGTTTCCCCTAGCCAAGTATCCTCCCAGAATCACGTGTTGGTGCCATTTCCGATTATGAACTTTATACTATTGAAAAAAAGCTGATTTGACTCTCATCAGCCCTTTCCAAAAAGGCGAGTCCGTCAGCCTCACTATGACCTGGGACAAAGTTTTGCAATGAAGATACTTACTACGGAGAATCTGCACCCATGTAGCCTCTGTTTCTACAGATAACTTAGACAGCCACTTGCTGAGAAGACATCTGTTCTTGACTTCAAGATTTTCAATGCGAAGACCCCCCTTGGTCTTTTGGTCTACAAATAATATCCCATTGGGCGAGTCTGTATTTTCGTTTTAGTTCATCACTCTGCCAGAAGAATCGGGATCGATAGAAGTCCAGCCTTTTCCTAACTCCAACTGGAACCTCTAAAAAGGACAAGAGAAACATAGGCATACTCGTGAGAACCGAATTAATAAGAATTAATTGGCCTCCGTATGACATGAGCTTGCCCTTCCAGCAGCTCAGTTTCTTCTCAAATCGATCCTCAATGCACTTCCATTCTCTGTTTGTCAGCTTACGATGGTGAATTGGTATACCTAAATACGTAAAAGGTAAAGCCCCCAATTCGCACCCAAACAATTGCCTATAAGCCTCTTGTTCCTCATTGGCTCTTACAAAACAGAACAATTCACTTTTATGAAAGTAAATCTTTAACCCGGTCAATTGTTCAAATAAGCATAACACCATCTTCATGTTTCTCGCTTTTGCCAAGTCATGCTTGTCAGTGTCAAAACCAGCAGATCTCGGGTAGGGGGTCCCGAACTGTGCGTCTAGGCGGATGGTAACAGGAGACAAGGGACACGATGTTTTTACCCAGGTTCGGGCCCTCTCGATGGAGGTAAAACCCTACTCCTGCTTGATTAATATTGATGATATGGGTAGTACAAGAGTAGATCTACCACGAGATCAGAGAGGCTAAACCCTAGAAGCTAGCCTATGGTATGATTGTTGTTCGTCCTACGGACTAAAACCCTCCGGTTTATATAGGCACCGAAGAGGGTTAGGGTTACACAGAGTCGGTTACAATGGTAGGAGATCTACATATCCGTATCGCCAAGCTTGCCTTCCATGCCAAGGAAAGTCCCATCCGGACACCGGACGAAGTCTTCAATCTTGTATATTCATAGTCCAGGAGTCCGGCCAAAGACTATAGTCCGGCCATCCGGACACCGCCTAATCCGGGACTCCCTCAGTAGCCCCTAAACCAGGCTTCAATGACGACGAGTCCGGCGCGCATATTGTCTTCGGCATTGCAAGGCGGGTTCCTCCTCCGAATACTTCATAGAAGATTTTGAACACAAGGATAGTGTCCGGCTCTGCAAAATAAGTTCCACATACCACCGTAGAGAGAATAATATTTACACAAATTCAATCTGCTGACGTATTCCGCGGCATGACATCACACCACAACCAAGCCTTTATTCGAATCGTTTTTACTATCCCACCTCAGCGCGTCTAGCGAGGCGGTTTCCTTGGCACGTCTTGTCAAAGCAGAGATCGTGTCCCCTTATTCCGGGATTCTCATCAATACGGGCATGGGTAACCCAACCGCGCCCGTTGGCACGTCTCCTCTATCGAAGGCGAGTCCTGAACGATCACAGGGAAGGCTCTTGGTATTCAACCTCTTTATAAAGAGACCAAGGCTCCACTCCTTTCTTTCAATCTCAATCGAATCTGCCCCTCGCCTCGAGTTCCAACACCCAAAGCTCCAGATTCAGGCGCTTCGGACCTTCGATGATGTCCGGCTCCGCCCTGCAAGGCCGGTGGATGCCTTCCTCCGTTACGGAAGAAGATGTGCTAAAGCTAAGAGATGCCAGGTATCTAACCGGCGAAATTTCGCATAGGCTGCCTGCCCAAGGGCAGGTTATTCCTACTCCCAAGCCTGGTGAAAGCATGGTGTTCGCGTCTCACTTCCTTCGGGGGCTAGGCTTCCCGACGGACCCCTTTGTGAGGGGGCTCATGTTTTATTATGGGTTGGAATTTCATGACTTGGATCCAGAGTCCATCCTCCACATCTCATCGTTCGTTGTCGTATGCGAAGCCTTCCTCCGCATTACCCCTCACTTCGGATTGTGGCTCAAGACCTTCAAAGTGGAGCCGAAGATGATCAAGAGGCAGCAGGCAGAGTGCGGAGGGGCTGTTATAAGCAAGAATGTTGATGCTCCGTGGCCCGAGGGCTCTTTTCAAGAGGAACTCAGCCTATGGCAACAAGAGTGGTTTTATATCACAGCTCCCAGGGGCACCAAATGGGTGGCGCCACCTGCCTTTCGCTCGGGTACTCCACCGCGGCTGGCGTCATGGGTCAGTAAAGGACTTGAGTGGGGGCGGTCCAAGGACGTGCCCTTGTTGTAGGGCCGCATTCAAGACCTCCTAGAGAGAGAGATCACTCTGGTCATAGTAGCGCAGGTCATGCTGATTCGTCGCACCCTGCCCTGCAAATGTCACCCCCTCCGCCTGTGGGAATTTAACCCGGAGGGACCACGAGCTCTCCAACATTTTATGGGCACGAAGCCCATGGAGATCTACAAGCTTTTCTTTGGATCACAAGCGATGTGTCCGGACTTGACCGAGGACGCAGGTCTGAGCTGCAATCGCCCGGATACTCAAGTAAGTAGCCATGTACCCGGACACGCTATCCCATATTTATCATGAATTTGCCCTCAAAAGAGTTGTCCCTTGAACATGAGTGGATAGCGAAAGCAAAGTTAATCAGGTGTCCGGCCCCCCTCCCTGAGACCATGTCGGATCCCGTGTTAACTAGGATGATGTGCGCTTCCGGAAGAAGGTGAAGGGGGGAACAAGGAAGCTACCGCCTCTGCGAAGGAGGCCGTCAGGAAAGGAGGGATCAAGAATCCCTCCATCCAAGGGAAGAAGAGGACCGCCTCTGAAGACCCGGAGACCATGGTCTCAAAGCGGGGGAAGAAATTTTCGTCAGAGGGTCCTGCGCTGAGGGATGCCTCGGCCGCATTGTGCCCCCAAGGGGATCAGCCCTCCACCGAGCCGTGAATAAAAAGGGGAGTTTTTTGAAATAACGGATATCCCTGCCCTATTTCTCATGAAGATAACCGAAATTTTACCTTGTAGTTCGGATCTCAGCCCTTCTTAGCAGAGCTCCTCTTCAGGGGATCTTCGTCCGAAGATGATGGAGTGCGAAACGCCTCCCCCTGCCGTACCGTCTTGCGAGGCGGGCGACCCTGAGGTGTCGTCGCGGAGGGTTTCTTCGAGTCCGGCGGGGCCAGAAGGCAGTTGTATGCCCCCCCAAAGCCCTTCGCGTCCGGCCTTCGAAAAAGCCCGTCGGACAAGTCCGGCACCACCTGATGTACGGTCGGAGGAGCTGAAGGATCTGCTCGGGCAAGCGTCTATCTCAAAAGATCACCATGCGTTAATGGGTACGGTGATTGAAAGGATTTCATCCGCTGAGAGCGGTTTGCACGAAGCCGTCAGAAGTTTACTGACAGGTTTTGAGGTACGGAAAGCAATGTACCTTCTAATAGTTTTGCATATAGAATGCGCCCTGTGTAGATAGTAGCCCCTGAGGCTCGGTGTGTTGTCAAAAATGACAGCGCGCTGAGGATCATAATCCCAGGTATAATATGTCGCCCTTCCTATGTAGGTGGCGAAGTGTCCGGTGGCTAGCCGGACTGATGAATTTGCCGAACTAAAGCAGCAACTTGATGTGGCGGATGCTGACATCGCGCTTGTCAATAAGCGGTTTGACGAGTCACAAGGTATGCGATTTCTCCGCGGACACCTGGTAAGGGAGCTTGATGCATGTGCCTTACAATATGTATTCTTGATGCAGATGGTGCCGCTGCCATGGAGAACCTTCGGGCGGAGCTCGCCCGGGCCAAGGAGCAGGCCAGAAAAAGCCGAACAGGCTGCTCACTACCGAAGCAAGAAGGAAA
Organism: Triticum aestivum; assembly: GCF_018294505.1. Taxonomy (NCBI): domain Eukaryota; kingdom Viridiplantae; phylum Streptophyta; class Magnoliopsida; order Poales; family Poaceae; genus Triticum; species Triticum aestivum. The sequence continues at coordinate 348,558,425 of NC_057795.1, read as the reverse complement.
TGGCCGAGATGGCCGTGAAGTGGAAGAATGCTGCCGACCGCTGCAAGCTTCTTGAAAAGGAAGATCGAGCGGTGCAAGAGGACCTGAAGAAGGCCACTACCGAGGCCAAGGATGCTTGCTCTGCGATGAGAGCTATGAAGGAGGAGCTACGTCAGGCTGGAGATATCGCGGCTGGAAAGCCCTTTCTGCTGTGGAGGAAGTTCGTGGATCCTAAATATGCTCAGTTGGACCGGCTGTGGAGAGCGGAGGATGCTTATCTGGACTTGCCGGCAAGTGTCGCGGACGCGGCCGAACACTTCCGAGATCAAAAGGATCACGAAATGGAAAAGGTTTTTTGGTCATAGTTCCATAATCTAGAGCGCACTCTTCCATTAACCGATCGCTTGGCCGAATGGGCAGAGCTGAATAGGTCATCCGGACTTGCCATGAAGGATGTTGTGAGTCTTTTGTGGCCGAAAAGGCCCGAGCCGAAGAGTTATTTTGGCTTGGTGTAGCAGTTCCTTGGTGCGGTGCCGCATATCAATACAATGAGGAGGTCAGCATGCATAGAGGGTGCGCGGATGGCTCTTGCCCGTGTCAAGACATACTGGGTGGAGATGAAGGCCACCGATGTTGCATCCCAAGATTCAGGCGGAAGCCGAGTACCTGTCGAGCAATATTTTCAGGAAGTTCTGCAGGGCGCTCGTTTAATAGAGACGTAGTGCTCAAAGGATATTATGTTCGAATAACATGTACTATTGTGAAACAATGTTTCAATGAAATATAAAAGCTTTTTATACTTGTGCCTTCAAGAATTAAAATGCCTCATGTGCGGCCATTAATGTATATGTGTATATAACCTGAAAGATGGCAGTCCTCAGCTTCAGCCCCCACGCATATAATGTGGGGGTGTTTGCAAAAGGCGCATTTTCACACTTGATCCAATGTCTTGGTCCTATAAAGGAGGTGGTAGTGCAGCAAACTAGGCAACCAGACTATAATGCTTTATCACTTTCACTTAGCCATAGGAGTTTGACAGTGGGGCTACTATATAGCCCCTAGGGACACCGCGCTCACCCGAATTCGGGGCGCGTATGTGCCTGACCGGGAAACGGCCCTTCGTCAATGCGGAGGAATCCTAAAGATTTCGGCGGGTCATCGAGTGGTTGACCAGTCTCATGCTATATCATGACAGTCAGTTTTCGGCTTTCTCTACTGAGGTGCTCGCCTGGCCGAACTGGGGCACAATCGCAGTAGTTCTCCTGGTGCCGCCTTAGACGATAGAGCGGAAAGTAAGGCAGCAAAACACAGGAGCCGGGCGAACCCAACATTTGACCAAAGACATGATTCGGAGCTGATGCATATAAGGCCTAACTCGAGACGCCGAACACTCCCTAAGGTATTCGGTCTTTATGAAAACGGGCCGAACAACGCCCTTGGTAATAAGCCCCTGGTGTCCAGGTACGCGCAAAATTCTGACGTGGCCCATGCCAAAACGCCAGCCTCCTCCTCGGTTATAGCAAGAAACCAGGGGATGTGTATCAACAAGAGATAGTAAAAAAGGTTTACGCAGGGTCTTAATCTGAAAAGAATCCTTGCAACGGGTCCCTACTGCACGTCTGCGCCTGTGTCTCCGTTGTGCCGTATCCTGGACGGGTGTAGCACGGTGCTCATCTGTAAAAGAGAGGAACTTAGTTGAAAAAGATCATGCAAAAATGTACGTTATACTAAATAAACAAAGTACAATTCAAAAAATGAATAAAATTGAGCTTTATTGTCTCTTGTTGTACATGCGCGGAGCCCCTTGTACAGGGGTATGCGGCTAGTAAGCCCTTGTGTGTTTACGCCGGACTCATCTAGCCGTGTCCGGGGTCTGAACGACCTGTTTAGGTGCTTTGATTGGTGAAGCCGGTTTAGTGTGTGGCTGTCAAGGCAGTCACACAATCTTCCGCGCTCGAGGAACACTCGGTGTTTCCCTTTAAGGAGATGATGCCTCGCGGATCGGGCATTTTAAGTGTAAGGGATGCATAATGCGGTATTGCGTTAAAGCGGGCGAAAGCTTCGCGTCCCAGTAGTGCTTGGTAGCTACTTGTGAATGGGGCGAGGTGGAAGGTTAACTTTTCACAGCGGAAGTTGCCGGGTGAGCCGAACACAACTTCTAGCAGTAGAGAGCCCGTACAATGGGCATATGGGCCTAGCATTACCCCTTGAAAGGAAGTGTTGCTATGGCGAATTTTCGTTGGGTCTATCCCCATTTTGCGGATTGTCCTGATATAGTAGGTTTAGATCACTGCCGCCGTCCATTAGGACTTGTGTAAATTGGAGTCCGTCAATTATCGGATCTAATATCAAGGCAGTCCATCCCGCATTCCGGATACTTCTGGAGTAATCCTGATGATTGAAGGTGATTGGTTTTAACAACCAGTGGCGGAACTCCTCTGGGATAGGCTGTATGGCGCGTATCTCTATGGGCGCCATTCTGTTTTTCCCTTTTGTCACGTGAAGTGAGTTTATTGTTTTGACTTCTTGTGGGAAATTCTTTTGTTTTCCGGTGCTCTGCTTGTGGGGTTCGTCATCGTCCTCGCTTGGTGTGTCGAGCCCCTTGTGTTCGGCGTTGAGTTTGCCGGACTGCTTGAAGACCCAACAATCTCTTTGGGTATGATTTGCAGGCTTCCCGGGAGTACTATGGATTTGGCATACCTTGTCCAAGATTTTGTTTAAGTTAGATAGCTTGTCCCTGTTATCCTTAAGGGGCGGTTTTTTATGATTCTGCTGTGAGCTTTTGAATCCGGTGTTGACTGCAGTGCTCGTCAGGCTGTTTCCCTTTGTTCGGCGCTGGTCCTTGCTGCGTCGCGGTTTCCCGTTTCCATCCCTGACTTCAGATGTACTTGGGTCGCTGGTACTGCATCTTGCCAGCCAGCTATCCTCTCCCACGCAAAAGCAGGTCATGAGGCTTGTTAATGCGGCCATTGTTCTTGGCTTTTCTTGGCCGAGGTGTCTGGCGAGCCATTCGTCTCGGACGTTGTGTTTGAAAGCTGCTAAGGCTTCGGCGTCCGGACAGTCGACTATTTGGTTCTTTTTAGTAAGGAATATGTTCCAGAATTTTCGGGCTGACTCTCCGGGTTGTTGAGTTATGTGACTTAAATCGTATGCATCCGGAGGTCGGACATAGGTCCCTTGAAAATTTGCCCGAAAAGCATCCTCGAGCTCTTCCCAACTTGCAATGGTGTTTTCGGGGAGGCTTTTGAGCCAATGCTGGGCTGGCCCTTTGAGCTTGAGGGGTAAGTATTTTATGGCGTGGAGGTCATCTCCTCTAGCCATGTGTATGTGGAGGATGTAGTCCTCAATCCAGACTCCAGGGTCTGTTGTTCCGTCGTATGCCTCTATGTTTACGGGCTTGAATCCTGCTGGAAATTCATAATCCAGAACCTCATCGGTGAAACATAGGGGTGTGCGGCGCCCCTATATTTAGGTGCACCATAATATTCGAATACTTGATGTGTTGCATTGCTTACTAGAGCTTGCTTTCTTGGCCCATAGATAGATCTAACTGGGCCATCTTTTTGATGCGGATCCGTGTGCAGATCGCGTGCCGGCTTGTGTGCGGTGCCGTTTGCCGCTCTATGTTTGTCATGGGATCGTCTATCCAACCGGGTGGTCTCCTTGTTTTTTGATTGCGGGGGCTCTACGGCCTCCTCACCAAATTCGGGCAGTAGTTTTCGCGTCGGGTAGCTCTTTGTTCGGAGACTATCGCTGTATCTGTCTGCGGTGTTGAGTACTTTGCTCCATCTGATTCTGAGCGCATCTTCCGCTGTTTTGAGCTTCCGCTTCTGCTTTTTCAGGCTACGCGTAGTGGCGACGAGCCTTTTGTGGAGGTTCTTCTGCTCCAGCAACTTGTCCGGTGTGAGATTGTCCGGACTGTTATCTTCGCCGGGGATGGATTGTTTATCCAGGTTGTCCTGTTCGGACGGTTGCTCGATAGCATGTTCGTCGTCCATCGGTTCACCCTGCTCTATGGCTGGGTCTCTTTTGGCTGATGTCTTTGTCGAGGCGGGATTTTGAGCGGCGCTTACGTCGCCGTTTTGGCTTCTTTTCGAGGGAATGATTCCTCGTGGCGTCCCGTTGTTCCTCGTCGTCGCTTCCTTTAGGTGTGTGCACCATGTATACATAGTGAGATGAGGTGGCTGTCCAGTGCCTTATAGGTGTTGGTTCATGTTTATCTCCTACATCGTCGTCCATACTCGATGTCTTCGGAGTCGAAGTCAAGCACGTCATTTAAACTTTCGACAGTGGCTACGAAGTGGGTGGTGGGTGGGCTTTGAATTTCTTCGTCGTCCGCATCCCAACCTTGCTGACCATAATCCGGCCAGGGCTCTCCTGTAAAGAGAGAGACTTTGGTGAATTTAGGATGTCGCCAAAGGGCGAGTGCTGAAAGATGTCCACGGCAGTGAACTCCATGATCGGTGCCCAATCGGATTCGATTGGCAGGGGCGCGGAAGGTTCGGAGTCCGGGGAGGAGTCCGGCACCTTGGAGTCACGAGCTTCGCAGAGGACAGGGTTGGTGTTCGGCTCAATCACCGTAGAGATAGCAGCCCCCGAGGCGGTGTCCGGCCACCCGTCCTCGATCGGCGCAGTTGGCTCCGAGCTAAGGTTCGGAGCGGACACTGGTGCGGCCTCCAGGGCACTGTTCGGCAGCAGAGCTAGATAATGCCCATCGTGACAGTGCGGCATGCTCAGCTGTGGCTCGAACCCGTCGAAGATCAAGTCTCCGCGGACGTCAGCTGTATAGTTCAAACTTCCAAATCTGACCTGATGGCTAGGGGCGTAGCTTCCAATCTGCTCCAGATGGCCAAGCGAATTGGCCCGCAGTGCAAAGCCGCCGAATACGAAGATCTGTCCGGGGAGAAAAGTCACACCCTGGAGCACATCGTTGTTGATGATCGGAGGAGCCATCGGGCCTAAAGATGACGACACAGAGGAACTCTCAATGAAAGCACCAATATCGGTGTCAAAACCGGCAGATCTCGGGTAGGGGGTCCCGAACTGTGCGTCTAGGCGGATAGTAACAGGAGACAAGGGACACGATGTTTTTACCCAGGTTTGGGCCCTCTCGATGGAGGTAAAACCCTACTCCTGCTTGATTAATATTGATGATATGGGTAGTACAAGAGTAGATCTACCACGAGATCAGAGAGGCTAAACCCTAGAAGCTAGCGTATGGTATCATTGTTGTTCATCCTACAGACTAAAACCCTCCGGTTTATATAGACACCGGAGAGGGCTAGGGTTACACAGAGTCGGTTACAATGGTAGGAGATCTACATATCCGTATCGCCAAGCTTGCCTTCCACGCCAAGGAAAGTCCCATCCGGACACGGGACGAAGTCTTCAATCTTGTATCTTCATAGTCCAGGAGTCCGACCAAAGGCTATAGTCCGGCCATCCAGACACCCCCTAATCCGGGACTCCCTTAATGCTCCCTAAAGATGATTGTATCATCAGCGTACTGTAGGATAGACACACCTCCATCAACTAGATGAGGCACAAAGCCACCTACGTGACCAACCTCCTTAGCCCTTCCTATTAGAATTGCCAACATATCGACTACAATGTTGAACAAAATAGGAGACATCGGATCACCTTGTCTCAGGCCCTTATGTGTCTGGAAATAATGACCTATGTCGTCATTCACTTTAATTCCAACACTCCCTCTTTGCGTGAAAGATTCTACCTGGCGTCGCCAGGCTTCATCAAAACCTTTCATACACAAGGCCTGTTGAAGAAAAGGCCATTTGACTTTATCATACGCTTTCTCGAAATCCACCTTGAAAACAACTCCATCTAGTTTTTTGTGTGAATTTCATGGAGCGTTTCATGAAGGACCACAACCCCTTCTAGGATGTTTCTGTACGGCATGAAAGCAGTTTGGGAATGCTGCACCACAGAATGCACAATCTGCGTGAGCCTATTAGTCCCTACTGATGTCTACCATGCAACCTTCTTCTTGTAGACGTTGTTGGGCCTCCAAGTGCAGAGGTTTGTATGACAGTAGCAAATTTCCCTCAAGTGGATGACCTAAGGTTTATCAATCCGTGGGAGGTGTAGGATGAAGATGGTCTCTCTCAAACAACCCTGCAACCAAATAACAAAGAGTCTCTTGTGTCCCCAACACACCCAATACAATGGTAAATTGTATAGGTGCACTAGTTCGGCGAAGAGATGGTGATACGAGTGCAATATGGATGGTAGATATAGGTTTTTTTAATCTGAAAATATAAAAACAGCAAGGTAACAAGTGGTAAAACTGAGCGTAAATGGTATTGCAATACTAGGAAACAAGGCCTAGGGTTCATAGCTCACTAGTGCAAGTTTTCCCAACAATAATAACATAATTGGATCATATAACTATCCCTCAACATGCAACAAAGAGTCACTCGAAAGTCACTAATAGCGGAGAACAAAGGAAGAGATTATGGTAGGGTACGAAACCACCTCAAAGTTATTCTTTCTAATCGATCTATTCAAGGGTTCGTAGTAAAATAACACGAAGCTATTCTTTCCGTTCGATCTATCATAGAGTTAGTACTAGAATAACACCTTAAGACACAAATCAACCAAAACCCTAATGTCACCTAGATACTCCAATGTCACCTCAAGTATCCGTGGGTATGATTATACGATATGCATCACACAATCTTAGATTCATCTATTCAACCAACACAAAGAACTTCAAAGAGTTCCCCAAAGTTTCTACCGGAGAGTCAAGACGAAAACATGTGCCAACCCCTTAGCATAAGTTCACGAGGTCACGGAACCCGCAAGTTGATCACCAAAACATACATCAAGTAGATCATGTGATATCCCATTGTCACCACAGATAAGCACATGCAAGACATACATCAAGTGTTCTCAAATCCTTAAATATTCAATCCGATAAGATAACTTTAAAGGGAAAACTCAATCCATTATAAAAGAGTAGAGGGGGATAAACATCATAAGATCCAACTATAATAGCAAAGCGCAATACATCAAGATCGTGCCGAATCAAGAACACGAGAGAGAGAGAGAGAGAGATCAAACACATAGCTACTGGTACATACCCTCAACCCCGAGGATGAATTACTCCCTGCTCGTCATGGAGAGCGTCGGGATGATGAAGATGGCCACCGGTGAGGGATCCCCCCTCCGGCAGGGTGCCGGAACAGGGTCCTGATTGGTTTTTCGTGGCTACAGAGGCTTGCGGTGGCGGAACTCCCTATCTATTGTGTTCCCCAATGTTTTTAGGGTATATGGACATATATAGGCGAAAGAAGTCGGTCAGGGGAGCCACAATGGGCCCACGAGGGTGGGGTCACACCCATGGGGGTAGGGCTTTCCTCCCTGCCTCGTGGCTTCCTTGAAGCTTCCCTGACGTCTACTCCAAGTCTCCTGGATTGCTTCCGTTCCAAAAATAACTCTCCCGAAGGTTTCATTCCGTTTGGAGTCCGTTTGATATTCCTTTTCTTCGGAACACTGAAATAGGCAAGAAAACAACAATTTGGGTTGGGCCTCCAGTTTATAGGTTTGTCCCAAAAATAATATAAAAGTGTTTAGTAAAGCCCATAAACATCCTAAACAGATAATATAATAGCATGAATACTTCATAAATTATAGATACGTTGGAGACGTATCAGCATCCCCAAGCTTAATTCCTGCTCGTCCTCGAGTAGGTAAATGATAAAAGAAATAATTTATGAAGTGTGAATGCTAGCAGGTGCACAAGTTTGATCAATAATAATTTCAATCACCTTTTTCTAGCATCATTATATGTCATAATAGTAGCTCATATCATAAAGCTTCTCATGATCAAGTAACAAGCTATTCACATGTTAAAGTATAGATCATAAACTTTCTTGAAAACTAACAAATAGTTCTCAGTCATCAAACAATTGCAATTCATCTTATTTTCAGGAAGGGTCTATGGAAGAGCTTTGATTTAGCAAATCCCACATACTCAACTATCATATAGTCTTCCATGATTGCTACCACTCAAAGCATATTTTCAGAACAAATAGCATCCATCAAACACAGAAAGATAGGGGCTTAATGTTTCGCCTCCCAACTTATTTATCATATAGATAATTGTCAACAATAATAATTCATGATAAAATATATTTGAATGGCCATATATGCTTAGATCTTTCCATCACATGATGCTTGCCAACTAAAGAGTAGGTTGGAATGAGAAGGAATACTACTGACTCTTGCATAAAAGTAAAAGATAAACCCTTCGCAGAGGGAAGCAGGGATTTGCAAAGGTGCCAGAGCTCGAAGCTAAAAAAGAGATGAAAATAATTTTGAGAGGTATGCTTTCATTGTCAACATAACGACCAAGAGTTCCCAATATCTTCCATACTAGATACATTATAGGCGGTTCCCAAACAAAAAGGTAAAGTTTTGACTCCCCCTCCACCAACAATCACACTCCACGGCTTGTCCAAAACAACGGGTGCCGTCCAACTTTCAACAATCCTGGGGGAGTTTGTTTAAATTATTTGCGAATTTGTTTTTGATCTTTTGATCATAGGACTGGGCATCCCAGTTACTAGCCATTTTCTCGTGAATGATGAGCGGAGTCCACTCACCGTGAGAATAACCCACCTAGCATGGAAGATACTGACAGCCCCTAGTCGCTACATGAGCGATTCGGGCATACAAAACATATTATTATTTGAAGGTTTAGAGTTTGGCACATGCAAATTTACTTGGAACAACAGGTAAATACAGCATATAGGTAGATATGATGGACAATCATGAAAGAAACTTGGTTCAAGGAATTTGGATGCACAAGCAGTATTCCCGCTTAGTACAGACATTTTGGCTAGCAAAGGATTCTAAATAGCAAGCACGACATGTTAGAGGATCCATAACAATATAACTTCTATACAAATATACCCAAGCATAACTCATTATGTTGTCTTCCTTGTCCAACTTCAACTAATTTGCTCAGGTTTGAAAATAATTATGGGGCTCACAATCATAGAAGATGTCCAAGATAGTATATTTACATGTGAAATCTCTCTTCCTTCAATATTCTTTCATGAATTGTTCAAGTGACCATTACAATGTTTGCTAACCTTCAAAAAATTTACCACCTCTACTTCTTATATGTGAAGTCATTACTCCCCATGGGATAAGCATATGAAACATATATAATTTCAGATTTATGATATTCAAATCATTCGACTATTTACTCATAGGATATAAGTGAAGCACACGAGTAAATGACAAACTACTCCAAAAAGATATAAGTGAAGATCAATGAGTAGTTAAATAATTATGTAGCTATGTGAAGACCCTCTCTCATTTAAGAATTTCAGATCTTGGCATTTTATTCATACAGCAAGCAAAACAAAAAAATTGAAATGACATTTCAAGGATAGCACTCATCATGTGAAGAAGCAAAAACTTAGGCTCAATCGATACTAACCGATAATTGTTGAAGAAGAAAGGTGGGATGCCTACCGGGGCATCCCTAAGCTTAGATGCTTGAGACTTCTTGAAATATTATCTTGGAGTGCCTTGGGCATCCCCAAGCTTGAGATTTTGTGTGTCCTTAATTCCTCTCATATCATGGTTTCCTAAATCTCGAAAGCTTCATCGACACCAAACTCAACAAGAACTCGTGAGATAAGTTAGTATAAACCAATGCAAAAACCTTATCATTTTCCACTATAACAAATCACTAAAATTATCATTCAACATTTCATACTAAATGCCTCTGCATATTTAATACTCCTATCATCAAATAGAATCGTTAAGCAAGCAAACATATGCAAACAATGTAAACATAACAGCAGTCTGCCAATACAATACAGTCTGTAAAGAATGCAAGATTCATCATACTTCCCTAACTCCAAACATTATGAAATTCTACCACACTGTAGAAAATTTATCAGATCTTATTATGCAAAAAGTTTCAACATTTTATCATATTCTAGCTTTTCTAGGGAAATTTTGCAACAGCGATAAACTTTCTGTTTTGAAACAGCAACATGTATACTTGCAAAATAAGCATGGTAAAAGCTATCCTTGACATTTTTATTGAAAATAGAGATGAAAAACATTATTCTAAATAACATCAAGCAAATACTAACAAAATAAAATGACGCTCCAAGCAAAACACATATCATGTGGTGAATAAAAATATAGCCCCAAGTAAAGTTACCGATGAACAAAGACGAAAGAGGGGATGCCATCTGGGGCATCCCCAAGCTTAGGCTCTTGGTTGTCCTTGAATGTTACCTTGGGGTGCCTTGGTCATCCCCAAGCTTAGGCTCTTGCCACTCCTTATTCCATAGTCCATCGAATCTTTACCGAAAACTTGAAAACTTCACAACACAAAACTTAACAGAAAACTCGTAAGCTCCATTAGTATAAGAAAATAAATCACCACCTAGGTACTATTGTGAACTCATTCTAAATTCATATTGGTGTAATATCTACTGCATTACAACTTCTCTATGGTTCATATCCTCCAATACTACTCACAGATTCATCAAAATAAGCAAACAACACGTAGAAAACAGAATCTGTCAAAAACAGAACAGTATGTAGTAATCTGTATCAAACATATACTTCTGGAACTCCACAAGTTCTGAAATAAATTGGTGGACCTGAGGAATTTTCTATTAATCATCTTAGAAAAGAATCAACTTAAAAGAGCTCTTATGTACAAAATGGCAGCTAAACTCGTGAGCGCAAAGTTTCTGTTTTTTTACAGCAAGATCACCTTAACTTCCACCCAAGTCTTCCCAAAGGTTCTACTTGGCACTTTATTGAAACAAAAGATATAAAACATGATTACTACAGTAGCTTAATCATGTGAACACACAAAAACAGTAGGGGTAAATTTTTGCTTGTCTCCCAACAAGCGCTTTTCTTTAATGCCTTTTTAGCTAGGCATGATGATTTCAATGATGCTCACATAAAAGATAAGAGTTGAAACATAGCAGGAGCATCATGAAGAATATGACTAGCACATTTAAGTCTAACCCACTTCCTATGCATGGAGATTTTGTGAGCAAACAACTTATGGGAACAAAAATCAACTAGCATAGGAAGGCAAAACAAACATAACTTCAAGATTTTAAGCACATAGAGAGGAAACTTGATATTATTGCAATATGTAGAAGCATATGATCCTCTCTCATAATAATTTTCAGTAGCATCATGAATGAATTCAACAATATAACCATCACATAAAGCATTCTTTTCATGATCTACTTGCATAGAAATTTTACTACTCTCCACATAAGCAAATTTATTCTCATCAATAGTAGCGGGAGCAAACTCAACAAAATAAATATCATGCGAAGCATAATCCAATTGAAAATTAAAATCAAGATGACAAGTTTCATGGTTATCATTATTCTTTATGGCATACGTGTCATCATAATAATCATCATAGATAGGAGACATGCTTTCATCACAATAAATTTGCACATCAAAACTTGCGGGACTAAAAATATCATATTCATCAAACATAGCATCCCCAAGATTGTGGCTTTGCATATCATTAGCATCATGGGTATTCAAAGAATTCATACTAACAACATTGCAATCATGCTCATCATTCAAATATTTAGTGCCAAACATTTTAATGCATTCTTCTTCTAACATTTTGGCACAATTATCGGAATCCTTATTTTCATGAAAGATATTAAAAAGATGAAGCATATGAGGCACCCTCAATTCCAATTTTTTTGTAGTTTTCTTTTATAAACTAAACTAGTGATAAAACAAGAGACTAAAAGATTCAATTGCAAGATCTAAAGATATACTTTCAAGCACTCACCTCCCCGGCAACGGCGCCAGAAAAGAGCTTGATGTCTACTACGCAACCTTCTTCTTGTAGACGTTGTTGGGCCTCCAAGTGCAGAGGTTTGTAGGATATTAGCAAATTTCCCTCAAGTGGATGACCTAAGGTTTATCAATCCGTTGGAGGTGTAGGATGAAGATGGTCTCTCTTAAACAACCCTGCAACCAAATAACAAAGAGTCTCTTGTGTCCCCTACACACCCAATACAATGGTAAATTATATAGGTGCACTAGTTCGGCGAAGAGATGGTGATACAAGTGCGATATGGATGGTAGATATAGGTTTTTGTAATCTGAAAATATAAAAACAGCAAGGTAACGAGTGGTAAAAGTGAGCGTAAACGGTATTGCAATAGTAGGAAACAAGGCCTAGGGTTCATACTTTCACTAGTGCAAGTTCTCTCAACAATAATAACATAATTGGATCATATAACTATCCCTAACATGCAACAAAGAGTCACTCGAAAGTCAGTAATAAAGGAGAACAAATGAAGAGATTATGGTAGGGTACGAAACCACCTCAAAGTTATTCTTTCTGATCGATCTATTCAAGAGTTTGTAGTAAAATAACACGAAGCTATTCTTTCCGTTCGATCTATCATAGACTTCGTACTACAATAACACCTTAAGACACAAATCAACCAAAACCCTAATGTCACCTAGATACCCCAATGTCACCTCAAGTATCCGTGGGTATGATTATACGATATGCATCACACAATCTCAGATTCATCTATTCAACCAACACAAAGAACTTCAAAGAGTGCCCCAAAGTTTCTACCTGAGAGTCAAGGCGAAAACGTGTGCCAACCCCTATGCATAAGTTCACGAGGTCACGGAACCCGCAAGTTGATCACCAAAACATACATCAAGTAGATCACGTGATATCCCATTGTCATCATAGATAAGCACATGCAAGACATACATCAAGTGTTCTCAAATCCTTAAAGACTCAATCCGATAAGATAACTTTAAAGGCAAAACTCAATCCATTACAAGATAGTAGAGGGGGAGAAACATCATAAGATCCAACTATAATAGCAAAGCTCACGATACATCAAGATCATGCCGAATCAAGAACACGAGAGAGAGAGCGATAGATCACACACATAGCTACTGGTACATACCCTCAGCCCCGAGGGTGAACTACTCCCTCCTCGCCATGGAGAGCGCCGGGATGATGAAGATGGCCACCGGTGAGGGATCCCCCCTCCGACAGGGTGCCGGAACAGGGTCCCGATTTGTTTTTTGTGGCTACAGAGGCTTGCGGCGGCGGAACTCCCAATCTATTGTGTTCCCCGATGTTTTTAGGGTATATGGACATATATAGGCAAAAGAAGTCGGTGAGGGGAGCCACGAGGGGCCCATGAGGGTGGGGGGCACGCCCAGGGGGTAGGGCGCGCCTCCCTGCCTCGTGGCTTCCTCGAAGCTTCCCTGACGTCTACTCCAAGTCTCCTGGATTGCTTCCGTTCCAAAAATAACTCTCCCGAAGGTTTCATTCCATTTGGACTCCGTTTGATATTCCTTTTCTTCGAAACACTGAAATAGGCAAGAAAACAACAATTTGGGCTGGGCCTCCGGTTAATAGGTTAGTCCCAAAAATAATATAAAAGTGTTTAGTAAAGCCCATACACATCCAAAACAGATAATATAATAGCATGAATACTTCATAAATTATAGATACGTTGGAGACGTATCACCTACCTTGGTGAAAATTTTGAAACTAACGTTAAGAAGACAGATCGGCCTGAACCGCTCAATTCTCATAGCCTCTGTTTTCTTAGGAAGCAGGGTTGTCGTTCCAAAATTCAGGTGAAACAACTAAAGCTGTCCAGAGAATAAATCATGGAACATCGGTATCAAATCCCCCTTAATAATATGCCAGCACTTTTTATAAAACTCTACCGGAAATCCATCCGGCCCTGGAGCCTTATTATTTTTCATCTGTGAAATGGCTTCAAACACCTCTTTCTCCGAAAATGGGGCAGTCAAAATATCATTCTCATCTGCAGCAAGTTGAGGAACATCCTCAAACCTAGACTCATCCAAGGATACACAATTATCCTCCGGAGGCCCAAAGAACTGCTTGTAGTAATCAGTTATGTATAATTTTAGGTTTTCTTGTCCTAAAATCGTTCCTTCGTCTTGCTCAAGCTAAAAGATTCTTTTCTTTCTGTGCTTGCCATTGGCGATCATGTGAAAGAATTGAGTGTTCACGTCCCCCTGGACAACTTTGGGAACCTTAGCTCGCAGTGCCCACTTCAATTCCTCTTCACGGAGAAGTTCTTTCAATCTCATCTCCGCATCAAGTTTAGCATGAAGCTCTGTGGTCTGTAGAATTGTGGACTCGGCTTTTAAATCTAGGGACTGAATAAGTGTAAGGAGCCTTCCTTTTCAACCTTATAAATCCCACTAAGATGCTTAGCCCACCCATGCAAGAAACTTCTCAAGTGCCTTATACTATTTTGCCAGCGCTCAACCGAAGTCCTACCTCCTACATCCTTAACCCATTCCCTAGATATCAGATCCAAGAAGCCTTCTCTTTCAAACCATGCCAATTCGAACGAAAAGGAGTTTTTGTTCCCCATGTGGGTTGCCTCACCAGAGTCGACCAATAAAGGCGTGTGCTCAGAGATTCCATGGACCGTTACCAAGGGAATTTTCTGTTCCCATTCGACGCTCGCGAGGACTCGATCCAGCTTCTCAAACGTAGGGTTTGGCGAGGTATTAGCCAGGTGATTTTTCTACCCGAAAGCTTTATCTCTCTCAGATCCAAGCTTTCAATAATGGTATTAAACATGAACGACCACCTGCCGTCGAAATTATCATTGTTCTTTTCCTATCTCCTTCTAATAATGTTGAAATCACCCCCAACCAAGATTGGAAGCTGCTCGGAACCGCAAATTCGAACAAGATCTGCCAAAAACTCTGGTTTGAGTTCGGGCTGCGCGGCACCATATACCGCCACCAGTGCCCAATTAAACCCATCGGCCTTCGAACTGACCCGAAACTTAACTGCGAAATCTTCCATCACTACGCTTTGGACTTCCAGCGATTCACATCTAACTCCAAGTAAGATCCCACCCGATCTTCCTCTCGGAGGAAGGCAATGCCAATCAAAATTTACATCTCTCGATAAAGTACTGAGAAACTGGGGAGAAAAATTATCTCTACCAGTTTCTGAGAGTGCAATAAAATCCAACCTATGCTCGATAGAAGCATCTGCAAGAAACCTTCTTTTAGCCAAGTCTTTCATACCTCTGCTATTCCAAAAGATTCCTCTCATATTTCGTTATGAACTTTTTTTTGTACGGATCCTAGCACTTCCATGCACCGCCAAAGCAGGGTAAATCTTCCGCTTCCACTTGCATTTAGGTTTGTTTTGATCCTCCACCCGGTCCTCACAACCGGGCTCCATGGACCTAACTACCTCAGCCTCGAAAGTATCATCGTCTTCCTCTATCTCAGGAAGGGATGGTGCAAGATCGGCACAAAAATTATCGAGCACCCTGACTCCCAACGCATCTATGTCAGAATTATTCATGGGTTTGACCGCTGCTAAGTTTTGAATCATTTCTAAAGCGCGTTCCGCTTCCAAATACAGGATATCATCTATGGAGTTAGAGATTTCACTATCATTACTACCTAGTGAAACTTCTAATTGATTTGCATTATTAATAATCTTATTATTAGAAAATGCAGAATGGAATTTGATGTGTTGACCAACATACCAGTAGTGACCTCAATGTCATGAAGCTTGGCCGCCCTCATGGCGCGCCGCTGCTGCATGTCATCAACCTCCGGATGATCCTGGAGGCGGCATCTCATCCGTCGCCCCTCACATACCGGATTCGGAATCCCTCCATAAGAGATGACCTTCTCCCGAGTAGCCCCGCTCGAGGTAAGGCCTCCAGCCTCACCCCCAACACACTGCGGAGCTGCACCACTCGAAGAAGCGGCAGGTGCTGCGGCAAGCAGCGGTGAGTACCTCCACGGCCCCGTCGACGTCAGCCGCGAGCCGTCGCCCTGAGACGCAGGCGCGCAGGGGGAGGGGAGTGCGTGGGCCGCCTGCCCATACTGCCCAGGGAGTCGCGGGCACCACACGAGGTGCGGCCACCTTAGCCGCCAGAGGAGAAGAAGGGGCCGAGGCCACCTGCCCAGGACCCCCTCCCCTAGCCACAACCGCCATCATCGGCTCTCTTGCCGGGGATGAGACAACGGTTAGAGTGGGAGAACGAGGGGCCACCTGCCCAAGATCCTCCCCCCTCCCTCGACCGAGGTCATCTCAGTGACAATCACCTCCAAGCCCCCAACCACAGGACCTTCAGCAGCATCAAGGTCCAGGGTAGGTAGCGTGCGCTCAAGCACATCATCAGACTCCATCCGATCACTCCAGAGTCTAGGAGGAGCAGAAGCTGGCTCAAACAACCCAAATCTCAGTGTTCATTGGCACCGAAGAGGATGGTGCCGTCCCGTCCCCGGGCGTCTGAGAAACGGACCCCCAACCGTTGGACAACTCTCGTCCAACATCATCCACTGGCGCCTCCTTAGCACCCGAACTATCATCTCCCTTGTGCATGTCTACATCAGTCCCAGCGAGAGCCTCGGCGAAAAGATCGGTATCCTCAAACTCAATCTCGAGGTTGAATATCTGGCCCCTATATGTCCACTTAACCACATCAGGCACGAACTCAATATCCAGAACACTCACCAGCAGTCGGGCCACCCCGTTAGCTCGGGTAAAGGCCATATCCACTCTCTTAGTTTTCCCAACCAAAATACCCAAGCTAGCAATGACCCGAGCATTCCTGCATCAGCTTCGAGGGAGCCCCGGAAAAACGTAACCAGACCTGAGTAAGAGGCTTGCCCTGTGGCTCAACCTTCTTCCACTCATGAAACTCCAGGATGCATTCTGTGCCAGGCACTCTGCACAACCCGAAACTCAGAAGTCGCTACAAGTCCTCGACAGAGGGGAAGTCAACCTTATACATGTTGGCCTCGAGACTGATAAGCTCCCACTGGAAGTCACCTGGAGCTAACTCCTCAAGCCTCTGCAAAATCTGAGTCTCGGACACATCACCTTTGGTGACTTTCACAACCCCAATGGTTGTGCTCTGGGTCTCCTCTATGATCTCCCTCGCACTAGGAGACTCAAAGAACATCAACTCAGCACAATACACTCCATAAATGGTAATAGTCGGCATCTGTTCACGCAAAATCGGGCATTCCCCCGTATCATGTGCTGGCTTGAGGCAGGTATCACAAAGCTCAGTCACGCATTCAGCAATAAAGTGGCCCTTCTCGCCATAATGATATCATAGCATCTTCTCCTTTTTGTGAGCCCACTTGGACGCTCTATCAGAATCTACCTTGTCTGCAGCCTCGACCGAACCCGTCACGGCGGTCTCAGTCCCAGGTATCTCAGCATTAGCCAACACAGTCACCACATCCATAGCCTAACCGGACAGTTCCGGCGTCTGACCGGGATTGGCCGCCTCCGCGGAGGCCGTCGGCTCGATGACGACAGGCGGAGGAGGCTGACGGTTACGGTACCAACCACCTCGACCACCACGATGACCACGGTATCCACCTCGCTGCCGATAGTCTGGGCCAGATGCTCCCTCGACAAAGCCACCCGGAGGACCATAAAAAGGTCTCTCAGCTGTACCATCGCTCTGCCAAGCATATCCACGGCCACCGTCCGTCAATGACGAACCACAATGTTGGCCATCGCCATACGCATTGTAACTATCATCACCTCATTGTCCCCGGGGAGGTCCATTTGCACCACTGTTAGTCGGGCCACGAGGCATACCCGCACCTCCAGCAAGCACATTGTCAGGTTGAGGTGGCGGTGCATGCGTCTGCACCGGCCCAGGCCATTTTTGCGGCGGCCTCACGATGTAGTGGGGCGGCGGCGCAGCCCGAGGCTGATGACCGTGCGTCTGAACCTGGTTCCCAGGCGGTGGCAGCCTCGGTCCTTGCGCGGCACCGCCCCGCCCCGCAGTAGCCACAGCAACCTGGCCCTGCGCCGGCGGCCGAGGCCCGTGAGCAGGCCCGCCCCGACCCGCAGCAGCCA
>NC_057795.1:348537109-348540117 GCF_018294505.1 Triticum aestivum | reverse complement strand
CGGGCCCTGCGCCGGCGGCCGAGGCCCGAGCTGGCCACCTCCGCGACCCGCAGCGGCCGGCGCTGCCCCGATGACCACCGGTGGTCTAGGGCCTGGCGGTGCCGCAGTACCACACCCGGCGGCGATGCAACACATGCGCGTCCAGCTCCAGCCGCCACCGTCGGCTTCTTCCCCGGCGGCGCACCAGCCCCTCGGCCAGCCATGGCCACGAGGGGAGGGATGCGTGCCGCGCGCCCAGGACCACACGAAGGGAAACCCAGCTTCGCACAGCGCCGAGAAACCCTAGCTAGCGGCGAAGACGAGCGAGAAGAGCAGAGATCGATTGATCTCCTGCATGAGACGGCGCAACCATCATGGGTGGGAGCCGGTTTAGCCTGAGCCTCATACCCAGCTAACCCCGACCCACCCAATTGCAGCCCAGACTCACTCAGAACCGGCCCATTTCGGCCAAGGAGGAAATTCAAACGGATCGCACGAGCCGCCGTGATCCCGATCGCCGGAATTCCCGGCGAGGACGCCGCGGTCGCCGTCCGCGCCGGTCTAGCCATCGCCCGGTGAGCGTTCTTTCTCCTCTTAACTACTATCCACGATTCCGGATGAATCATATCGAAAAGCGTTAGGTTTGGAAGACTTACCTTAGGGAGGGGGCCCTTCCATGGCCTGATCGCCGTCGCCGCCGTTCTCCGATGAACCACACGACGAATCATCTCCTTCTTCTCTCCCGCGTGATCCTATCCTGGCCGGATCATCAGGGGGCAAGACCTTGTCAACCGTCGTCGCCACTTCCTCTTCGTCGTAGCCGGAGTTGGAAAACTCGCATATAAGGTTCGACGGCGTCGGCGACGGCGGAGATGCCGCCGAGGTCGCGTCCGCCTCCCCGTCTGCATCGTCCTCGTCGGCTTCGGCTAAGGCCCAGAACCGGCCCCCGACTCGCCTTCGATCGCCGGAGGATTGGAGCGGCGCACCCGCGGTCGCCACACCAGTCGCCCCCGCAGTCGCCCGCGTCCTCTGCGCGTGCATGTGACTTGTGTTCTTGACTGACCTCCCAATTTCAGATTCTTTTTTTTTAACACCAATTTCAGATTCTTTTGAAATGTCTACTCATACAAGTCTCCCCCCAGTAACCCCAACCTTATCCACCGCGCTTCATCTCTCGTCTTCCTCCCTCCCCATTTCTATCTTCTGCTCTCTCAAATCCGACGACACCCAGCGATTCCAGGGCGAGGTGATGGCCTTTGCAAGGCGGAGGCTGGGAGCACGATGGAGAGACGCAAGAGGTGGCGTGGAGCTGGGCGGGGTCGTGGCATGAAGAGGAGGAACTCGGCGGCATCGGCGCCTCGGGGAGCTCGATCCGCGCCGCCGCGGAGCTCCAGGCGGCACGCCTCCCTTCCTGTTGTGGCGGTGCTCTAGGGAGCCACGTCATGCTACCCCACCGCCGCGCAAGCTCTATGTCCCCGCGCGTGGTACCCCGATGGCGGCTCCTCCTCGACCTCAACGACGACATCGGCGGCGCACGAGGTGGAGAGGTGGTGGGCGCACCTCCTCATCACAGCAGCCGCCGACATGGCTCCTCATGCGGGTATCGAGCCGCCGGCGCCGTCTGGGATAGGAGCTCCTCCGCGGGGCCATGGCGGGCTTGAAGGAGAGGGGCACCGTCCGAGACAGGAGCGGTGGTGGCCATTGTCGACGAGTTGCTCCACGACCTCCACCAACCCACGCCCGCACCCTCCTCCCCTGTTGCCACTGAGTTCGTCCCTGGATCTTTTTAGTTCGTTTTGTTTCCTCACCGGTACTTACTGAATTAGTTCAGTGGCTAATCCCAGCAGAGTTTCCACTGAATTCCCTAGTTGTGTTGATGATTCATGTCTAGAATGAAATAGTTCGAATTTGCAAGATCATTTTTGTTAAACATATCTGTGCATGTATCTGTTAGGATAATCTCCTACCGGCCCCGCCTCTAGTTTTCTTGTATAGATGAGGCTGAGTGGGGAGGGCTGCCTTTGTACCCATATATACGTGCATCGTGCACCAGATCAATACATCGAGAGTTGCATTGCCTTCCACATGGTATCCGTTTTTTTTTCCGATCCAACCCTAGCTTCCGCTCCTAGCTGCCGCCGCCGCCGCAACCTCTCCCGCCGCCGCGCGCGCCTCCCCACCCCGATCCCTCTCTCCCTCCCTCCCGAGTCGCCTCCCTTCCCGAGTCGCCGCCCTCCCAATCGCCCCCTCCACCACCCGCACCGCCGCCCCTTCCCTCGGTCGTCGCCGCGCCCATGGCCTCTCCCCACTCCACCGCCTCCCTCCCCTCCAACCCCTTCGAGGGTTCGGCCTCTCCTCCCGCAGAGGTCGTCCGCAATCTGGACATCTTCGCCCGCGTCCCAGTCGTGCTCGACTACGCCACCTCCACCTATTACGCCTGGAAAACCTACTTCTCCCTTGTCTTCCGCGAGTATCACCTCATTGATCACGTCTATGGCTCCGTTGACTCCGGTCTCATGTACGTGGACGACAACTGGTGACCATCGACGCCACCATCACCCGCTGGCTGTACCAAACCATCTCCAAGGACATCTTCCACACCATCGTTTGCGACACTGACGATGCGCAGATGGTGTGGGCAAAGTTGAACGGGCTCTTCCTCGACAACGCCCTCCAGCGCCGCGTCTTTCTTCAGCAGGAATTTTTTGGGTGCCATCAGCTTGACTCGTCCATTGACGATTATTGCATGCGCCTCAAGAAACTCGCTGACGAACTCCGCGACCTCGGGGAGCGGGTCCCCGACGACCTCCTTCTCAGCACGCTCACCACTGGCCTGAACGAGGAGTTCGGCAATGCGGCCTCCAACCTCACGTTCCTCCCGGACCCGACCTTTCCTCGGGTCGTGGCTTATCTTCGGTTGGAGGAGAGGAGGATGAAGATGGTGAAGTCCCGGGCCACGCACACGGCTCTCGCGGCGGGCACCTCCCGCGCCGCCCCTCCCACCGCGCCGCAACCACCGCGGCCTCAGC
>NC_057795.1:348530771-348536809 GCF_018294505.1 Triticum aestivum | reverse complement strand
CCAGCCGCAGCAGCAGCAACTGCCCCCGGCCCCCTGGGCCGCCGCGACCAACCCCTGGACGGGTGTGGTCCATGCGTACACAATGCCCGTGCCGCGGGCCCCCGCCCCGGTGCGCATCAGGCGCTCCTCGCCACCCCGGGTGGCTACCCCGTCGCAGCTCCTCCGTACACCGCGCCCGGTGGCTACGCCGCTCCGGGTGGCTACGCCGCCCCGGGTGGCTACCCCGACGCCCCTCCGGCCGCGGCCGCCGCACTCCCGCCGGCCCCATGGGATCCGTCCCTCCTTGCGGCGCTCCACTCCGCCCCTACCCCCATCACGTACACCGGAGGCGGCGACTGGTATATGGATTCCGGGGCTACCACCCACATGACTTCCAACCCCGGTAACCTTAACTCCGCATTTCCAGTTTCTACCGCATGTCGTATTACTGTTGGGGACGGGTCTTCCCTTCCCATTACTCATGTCGGTCATGCCTCTTTTCCGTCTAACTCTACACCTATTCACATGTCCAATGTCTTAGTTTCACCTGAGTTAGTCACTAATCTTGTTTCCGTTCGTTCTCTTACACGTGTAAATCCTATAACTGTTGAATTTGACGAAGTGGGTTTTTCTGTTAAGGACGCTCGTACCCGGATGATGCTCCACCGATGTGACAGCTCGGATGGCCTCTACCCGGTGAACTCCACCGCCACTTCCACATCCGCTCTGGTCGCTCTCTCCGCCACGGTGGACCTTTGGCATGCTCGGCTGGGACATCCGAACCCGGCCACCCTTCGTCATATTCTTAGGACCTTTTCATTCACGTGTAATAAAACCGATGATCATACTTGTCATGCTTGTAGTCTTGGCAAGCACGTCCGTCTTTCGTTTAGCGCGTCCTCATCGGTGGCGTCGTATCCATTTGAGTTGATTCATAGTGATTTGTGGACATCTCCTGTTGCCAGTAATACGGGTTTTTTATACTATCTTGTCATACTTGATGATTTTTCGCACTATGTGTGGACCTTCCCGTTGCGGCGAAAATCCGATGGACTCTCCGTTCTTACCACTTTTTACTCCTATGTTGCTACGTAGTTTGGGCATTCCATTCATGCTTTGCAGACTGACAACGGGAAGGAGTTCGACAACGTCGGGGTTCGCACCCTCCTCGCCACACACGGCACGATTCTTCGTCTCACTTGCCCGTATACCTCGCAACAAAATGGTCGCGCCGAACGGATCCTTCGCACCCTCAATGAATGTGTGCGCACCCTTCTTCACGCCAATGTCCCACCCCGGTTTTGCCCGGATGCTCTCTCCACCGCCTCTCTTCTCATCAACGTCCGTCCAACTCATGCTCGTGGAAACTTTGCACCACATCATCTCCTCTTCGGTAGCCCACCCTTATATGATGATCTTTGTGTTTTTGGGTGTCTTTGTTATCCTATCATTGCCTCCACCACTTCTCACAAACTTGCACCTCGCTCAGTGGCATGCATTTTTCTCGGATACCCACCAAACACCAAAGGCTATCACTACTATGATCCGGTTTCCCACCGAGTCTTCACTTCACGGCACGTTTACTTTGACGAGAGGTCTTTTCCTTTTCACCAGGTACCGCCGCCGGCTGACTCGCCATCATCACCCGCGCCTCCTGGCGCCTCTCGAGGAGGCCGCTCCCTCGCGCTTGGGCCCCCTCCCGACTTCGGGCCCCCTGCAGCGCGTGGGCGCCCTCCTGGTTCTGGCGCCCCGGCTGCGCCTGGGCCTCGCTCTGGGTCTGCAGCGTCGGACCCGGACCTCTCGCCAGCGGCCACGGCGCCCTCGACTCCCGTTGAGTCCGCAACCCGGTCAGCGAGCGCATCCCCTGCGCCTGACCCGGGCTCCTCGACGGCTTCCGCCGGCACGGCTGCTTCCTCTCCGGCGGCCATGGCGCCACCGACTCCTGTTGAGTCCGTAGCCTGGGCAGGGAGCGCTTCTCCAGCGGCTGGCCCCGGCTCCTCAACGGTCTCTTTGCCGGCCCCGCCGACTCCGCCGACCCCACCAGCCCCGCGGGCCGCCCCGGACACCCGCATGGTCACGCGTGCTCGCGCCGGTATTCACCGGCCCAGCAACCATTATCCTGTGGATGAGTACCTTCTCGCTGCCTCGACGTCTGCGCCGTCACCTCTCCCGTCGTCCGCTCGAGCGCCCTTCACGACTCGCATTGGCTCGCGGCGATGTAGGAGGAGTTCGACGCGCTAGTGCGCAACCGCACTTGGCAGCTTGTCCCGCGGCCACCCCATGCCAACGTCATCTCTGGCAAGTGGGTATTCCGGCATAAGACTCGTCCTGACGGGTCTCTCGAGCACTATAAGGCTCGGTGGGTGGCCCGCGGATTTCGGCAAAGCGCTGGAGTCGACTTCACCGACACGTTTTCCCTGGTCGTCAAACCGGGCACGATTCGCGCGGTCCTTCAGCTCGCGGTCTCTCGCGCCTGGCCGGTGCATCAGATGGATGGGTCGAATGCATTCTTGCATGGCCATCTTTCGGAGCAGGTGTTCTGTCAGTAGCCAACCGGCTTCGTCGACGCGGCTCAGCCTGATCATGTGTGCCTGCTCTCCCGCTCTTTGTACGGGTTGAAGCAGGCCCCTCGCGCCTGGTACCAGCGGATCGCCGGCTTTCTGCAGCAGCTTGGGTTCCGAGCCACTCGCTTCGACGGCTCGCTGTTTGTCTTCCACCAGGCTCCGGCAACCACTTACCTGCTCCTCTACGTCGATGACATCATCCTGATGGCTTCCTCGCCCGAGCTCCTTCGCCAGCATACTGCTCGCCTCAGCGCTGAGTTCGCCATTAAGGACCTCGGCCCGTTGCACTACTTCCTCGGCATTGAGGTGGTACGACGCGCCGATGGGTTCTTCCTTCATCAGCAGCAGTATGCACGGGACCTTCTTGAGAGGGCGGGCATGCTTAACTGCAAGCCCATCCGCACGCCTATCAACACGAAGGCCAAGGTCTCTGCGCTCGACGGCTCCCCCGCGCCAGATGCAGCGTTCTACCGTTCCATTGTCGGCGCTCTTCAATACTTGACACTCACTCGGCCTAACCTGCAGTACGCCGTTCAGCAGGTGTGTCTCCATATGCACGCCCCTCGCGACACTCACTGGAACCTGATGAAGCGGATTCTTCGGTACATCTGCGGCACCATGACTCTGGGTCTTACGTTGACGGCTTCACCCTCGACTGACCTGGTCGCCTACAGTGACGCCGATTGGGCTGGCTACCCGGACACGCGACGCTCGACTTCAGGCTACTGCGTCTACCTGGGGCCCTCGCTCATATCGTGGTCGTCTAAACAACAACCTACGGTATCCCGCTCTAGTGCCGAGGCCGAGTATCGTGTTATGGCAAATGCCGTCGCCGAGTGCTCGTGGCTTCGCCAGCTTCTCCAAGAGTTGCTCCTTGATGTCCAGAAGGCCACCATTGTCTACTGTGACAATGTCTCCGCGGTCTACCTCTCCGCCAACCCCGTTCATCATCGTCGCACGAAGCACATTGAGCTCGATATTCACTTCGTGCGAGAGCAGGTGGCTCTTGGGCGCGTCCGCGTTCTTCATGTTCCCACCGCTCAACAGTTTGCCGATGTCATGACAAAGGGGTTACCGACGCCTACATTTGAGGAGTTCCGGTCCAGTCTATGTGTCACTAGTGACGCATCGACTGCAGGGGTCTGTTGAACATATCTGTGCATGTATCTGTTAGGATAATCTCCTACCGGCCCCGCCTCTAGTTTCCTTGTATAGATGAGGCTGAGGGCTGCCCTTGTACCCATATATACGTGCACCATGCACCCGATCAATACATCGAGAGTTGCATTACCTTCCACAATTTTGATTGGCATTCGACTATACATTTTGGGGGTGTCCATGAACTATAGATTCCTAGAATTGCCATAGGAATATGGACCGATTTGTCATGGCATCCATCAGATGTTGAAACTCAAAATTTAGATTTAGTTGCCATGGCAACTCAAATTTTTAGATTTGCCATGATGTGTTGCCACGGAACTAAAAAAAAGGCTTGTGTTGCCATGTAATTTTATGATGTTTTGCCATGTTTTTTCTTTGGAACATGGCAATTTAAGTTCTAGGAAGGCATGGCAAATGTAGTTTAATATGTTGCCATGTTCATGGCAATTTTTGTGTTGTTTCGCATACACACAACTCAATATCACAGAAGATGTCAAGTTTTGGTAAAATACCATGGCAAGTTTGAACATGCTTTTTGCCATCGCAATTTTTGATCATTATTTGTCTAATTTCACATTTGTGGCAACTTTTTTTACATAAGCATGGCAAATTTTATAAAAACCACACGTCAAATTTGAATATGCATTTTGCAATGGCAAAGTCAAATATACATTTTTGCGACGGAAAATTTGATCATTCTTTTGTGTTATTTCACATACACGGCAAATTAATCACACAAAATATGGCATTTTTTTGGTAAAATAGCATGGCAAATTTGAACATTCTTTTTGCCATGGCAACTATTACTCATTTTTGTATGATTTCATATTCATGGCAAATTTTTGTATATTAGCATGGCTAATTTGATTTAAAAAATCCATGGCAAATTATAATATGCATTTTGCCATGGCAATTTTGACCTTCTTTTCTTGTTGTTTCACATACACGCCAATTTAATTCACACAAAAGATGGTAAGTTTTGATAAAATACCGTGGCAAGTTCTGAACATGCTTTTCGCCATGGCAATTTCTGATCATTTTTACAGGGCCATTTGCATTTCAGCCCCTAACTCGAACCCTACTTAGATCTACCCCTAAAAAATCATGTGCTCAAATTTTCACTTTGTCTGTTAGGCGTGCTTATAGAAATGCCCTTCTGTATATTTTCTGTACAGTTTCCACCGCAATTTTGCATATGCATTTGTCATGGCAATTTTTATTTTGTTTTCTGTTGTTTGACATCCTTGGCAATATATTTACAGAGAAAGTTTGGCATTTTTATAAAAGTAACATGGCAATTTGAATGTGCATTCGCCATGGCAATATTTTCCATATTTTCTTTGTGTTATTTTTTGTCCATGGAAAAATTGTTCAACATTTTCCCATGACAAATTTTTCAAAATTTATCCATGGCAAATTGTTCAAAAATTTTGTCTTAAGAATGTGTTATTTTCATCCATGACCAACACTCAAGTTAACTCATGGCAAATACGTTAATTTTTTTGCCATGGCAAATGTGTAACTTTTTTTCTCATGGAAAACACTCTAGCTCAAGGTAGTATAAGAAAATTTCCCACATGGCAATTTGCTCAAATGTTTTTGCCATGTGAAAAATGAATCAAGATTCATGGCAACATACTAAAGTTAGCTCATGACGGCAAGTTAGCTAATGGAAAATCTCTAACTTATTAGCAGGACAAGTTTTCATCCTTGGCAAACTTATTTTCCCATGGAAAATTGTTCAAAATTTATGCCATGGCAAATCTGTAATTTATTTAGTTAGCATAAGGAAAGTCCCCCCATGGCAATTTCGCGCAAATGTTTTTGCCATGGAAAATTCCTATTTCATGGCCATGGGGAAACATCATGCTATGTTTGCGATGTCTACCTATACTATGTTTTTTCTATGTCATTTTGTTAACGTTTTGTTTTTGTACATATAGTAGTTTTAGAAATTTTTTAATCTGTGTGCAAAAGGAAACTGTGTTAGGCCTCCTGGCCTAGGAAGGGCCTGGCTGACGTGGTGAGTGTGCGGGCTGTTGACCTAACCTACCGAACATGATCATTCGGTGGATCGATGGTTCCACCGAACGAATCATTCGGCAGGGTGGTCCTCATGCCACATTTGTGGTGAATATCGGCGTTCAAAAACTACCCAAATGATATGTGCCACAAATGATATGTGCCACACGTGTGGCATGAAGCAACATGGTCCAAACGCCTCTATAATCATCCATCTTGCCACATCAAACAGATGACATCAATAGTTTGGTTTTTCGGATTAAAAATACGTTTTCATCATTAGATCCCATATTGATATGTTTCGATAGATTT
>NC_057795.1:348515046-348530469 GCF_018294505.1 Triticum aestivum | reverse complement strand
AAGTTGCCATGCAATTTTCATTAATTGACCATGGAAATTTTTAGTAATTAACCACAACAAATTTAATTCATGGATCATGGCAACTTTAAGTAATTCATCATGGCAAATTTAGTTTATACATCATGCCAATTTTAGTATTTTGACCATAAAAATTATTTTTTGTGTGGACATGGCAAATTTTAGTGCATGTATCATGGCAAATTTAAGTACTTCACCATGCCAATTTCATTTTATGGTTCATGGCAAATTTGAGTCATTGATCATGCATTTTTGAAGTAATTGACGACATATTTCTTTTAATTATGAACCATGTCAAAATTATTTCATGGATCATGGCAAATTTTACTAATTCAAAATGGAAAGTTTAGTTTTTTAATTCCCTTTTTTATAATATGTCAAAATTTACTTTAAAAATAGAAGAAAAGGTAGTTGAAACATGTCATGGCAAGTTCAGTGTAAACACCATGATAATTTTGTGCCATACACATGAAAACTTTTACAAAAAAAGTCGTCAAAACATCTATATGAGATCTAGTTTCGAAGATCTCGTCACGAGGGATTTAATGATGAAAACAGATTTTTGATCGGGTTTTTTATTTAAGAGATAAAACATTTTAAAAACTGGAAAACCAAAAGGATTTTCACATGCATGCATGTGGTGACATGGTAATATGTTGCTACAAGAACGTTTGATCCGCCTTTCTTCTTGCTGCCGCACGTGTGGCAAATATCAGCGTCCAAAAACTAACAATGACAGGACAGTTCGTCTTCTCCTAGACTCCCTCCCTCCCACCCCTCCCAATTTTGGCACACAGCCAAAACAGCCCCAAAAAAATCCAAAGACAACGCAAGAATTAGCCGCTGATTCCACCCTATTCCCTTCTTTCCTTCCGGTCTTTGTCGGACGGCAACCATGGACAGTGGCAACGACGGCAACGATAATGGTGGCGGCGGGATCCTAGAGGGGTACAGGCTTTGGATGGGCGCGAGCGTGGCCGCGGCGTTCTTCATCTCCATGGAACGGTTCTCCTGCATTCACATCCACACCGTGGACGACGAGGATGACTACGACCCTGAGGAGGCCAAGGATCGCCCCCTCATGCTCTCCCGCCCCCAGGCCCTCTCCGAGTACTACTACGACCGATCTGGGTCCTCCGCCTCCTTCACCAAGATGTGAACAGGTCCTGGCCCGTATTGGGATCGTATTGCTATTTCTTTGATCTATTTATTGATTAGTTTTTTTGTGTGTGTTGTTTGTGATTCATTCATCCGCGTCATGATCTGATTGTGTCGTCGTGTGAGGTGTTCAAGAAATATAGCCCTGCATTCTTCATGCGTGATTCGAACGGCCCATTAATCTTTCAATTTTGTACCATCTATTCGTGGATCTTCTATTAATTTGATTCCAAGACGGTCATATTAATCCTCTTTTACATATTTATGGCATTGTTTTTCCAAAGGAGTGGAGCTAATGCACATGTAATTTGGACATGCGGCACCATATTTCTGATAGTTCTGACAATTAGTTGGAGCCCGAATCTTATTAGTTTCAGATTATATTTCTGCGCGAATAATTCGTTCAGATGTGTGAAGAGAAAATTGGCGCTGGTAGTTGTTTCTGTATCTCAAGTTTATTCCCTTTATCCCCCAATCTGCAAGGCTGCAATTGTCTACTTCTTTTTTCAACCTAACATTTGGTAAATTTGCAACTACATATAGCTTCTGTAAACCGTTGCAACTATAGGTTTTGCGCAGCACCTTTCGATTTTCATCATTTGGTAAGTAGTTTATTCGGCTTGGTAAATCTTGTGAAATATTCAAAATCGGTTGTTGGACAACCGTGCCACTATACTTATTTTTGTTTCAAATTATCAAATTATTATTTTTGTTTCAAATTATCAAATTAGTTCGGAGCGTGGTTTTCATGTTTGCAATGGGATTTTGAGTTGTGTTGCATTATGCAGAACGTGATGGCACTAGCACAAGATATGTTGTGATGATTGAGAGCATATTATGGCAGGTGGCGAGTGACTCGAGGTGTTCGGTCAAGCAGAAGGCACGGTCATCGAATTTTGACGATTGACGACAAACTTTGATTGGAAAGGAAGATCTCTCGAGAAAAAAATGAATGTAACTAGCTACTGCGTGCTATGTGCTGTGGTCGAATTAGGCCATATGCCTTGGATGTCTGTTCTTTTCTTCTTTCTAATTTCGCTTCATCTACTCGGTGATTTCCGGACCTGAATAGTATTTTGATTACAGAATATAAGAAGAGGCCTTCCCGTTTCAAAGAAACATGTACAATGATGCTGTGAATTTGTTTCAATGAAGAGATTTACTGTTACTGAAGTATCCTCCAATTCTGTTTTACTCGCCCCTTTTTTGCGAAAATTGTACTTGTCATGTCATGTAAAAAAACAGTTCTTAATAGTGCATTCAGGTCAAAAGGCAGTCCTAAGTATCCTCCAATTCTGTTTTACTCGCCCCTTTTTTGCGAAAATTGTACTTGTCATGTCATGTAAAAAAACAGTTCTTAATAGTGCATTCAGGTCAAAAGGCAGTCCTTTTGATCTACAGGTTGAATTTGTTTCTGGAGCATCTTACTTAGTTTGTCGCAGCTCATGTAAGAGAACTGATTTGTTTTAGAGAGAATGCAAGAGAACTGAAGTTAGGATTATCAATGATGTTAGGATTATCAAGACAGAGCAATCATCTGAGAAAATAGAGTATTTGACAAAAAAAATATCATTATTGGGGTCTCGATCGGACAGAAATACCACTTTGAAACTGTCAACAAAGATCAACAACTAGAAACTTTTTTTTTAAATTACCACTTTCGGATAATGGCCGATTTAAACTATTTAAATGTGTCCATGCCAAACGGGGCCCACTTGTCAGGGCTGACGCGGCAAGAAAGTCAACTCCGTTTATTTTAATTGTTATATTTAGCGTTATTACAGGTGGGACCCACATGTCAGCATCAACCTTCTTCCTTTTCTCTCTCTAGCATTTCCTCGAACACCTTGTGTGCACCGGGCAGAGGGCAGCATCAGCGGGGGAGGAGAATTAAGAGGAGACTAATAGAAGAAAATAATGAATCTATGAACATGTCACAACAAGGAGTTGATGATGATGAGTTTGATGAAATTGATAAAATGATGGAGACCCAGACTGAGAACATTGTGGTTGATACAAAGGTTGAGACATTGGAAGTGGAGAATGCTTTACTCAGGAGGAGCTCTA
Source organism: Triticum aestivum (assembly GCF_018294505.1). Taxonomy (NCBI): domain Eukaryota; kingdom Viridiplantae; phylum Streptophyta; class Magnoliopsida; order Poales; family Poaceae; genus Triticum; species Triticum aestivum. The sequence goes on along the minus strand of NC_057795.1, from coordinate 348,527,226 downwards.
GGGTATATTTATCTAAGATACAACCTTCGTGAAGAACACTATTGAGCAGGCCAAGAAGGACAACCTTTGACCTAACAGTTACACCTTCCTCTTCTATTGGAGCATCTTTTCAATAGATGATGTAGATGCAAAAATAACTAACTTTTACACCAGGAAGGTCTAAAAACGCTGCTTCGACAGATGATGTAGATGCAAAAAAAATGTATCACCTCCTTCAAGTGATGTACTCCCCCCGTTTCTAAATATAAGTCTTTATAGAGATATCACTATGTACCACATACGGATGTATATAGATGCATTTTAAATGTAGATTCATTCATTTTGCTCCGTATGTAGTCTATAGTGGAATCTTTACAAAGACTTATATTTAAGAACGGAGGAAGTAGAACACAACACTTGGAGATTGCATGCAAATTTGCATCTCTACCTCTCTAGTGATGTAAAACGGCAGTAGTCGCGCGTGAATGGTCAACCTTAACTTCATTTTCTCCCCGCCCACCGCGTGACCGCGTCCTCTCTGCCTGCCGCTTGCTGCCCAGCCGTCGCCGCGCCACCCGCCCACTGCACCACGCCGCATCGCCCCGCCGCCAGATCTAGCCTCTCCACCGCCGCCACCTTTGGTTCCAGTGCTGCTCTGCCGCCGCACGCCCCCAAATTGGTCGTTTTTTCCATCGCCAAATAGCCACCGCCCGATTTGAGCTCCACAATGCTCCGCCGCCGTCGGATTCGAGCCGCACACCTGCCGCCACGCCGCTGCCGCTTTTCTGCCGCCAAACTCGAGCTTCTCACGCCGCACAGCCACTGCCAATCCGCCGCCCAATTCACAACCACGCTACCGGCCATTCGAGCTCTTGCCGCTGCATTCGACCTCTCAGCTCTCGCCGCTCGGCCACCAATACTCCTCTCGAAGCTCGGCCGCTATTGCCGAAGAAAATCTCGAAGAGCAAGACCGACGGGTACGTCGATGCCAGCGAGGACAAGTTTTGGGAGCAGTTCGAGAGCGACAACGAGTAGACTCGGAGTAGTAGTAGTTGTTCGATGGATGTAGTAGTTTGACTATGTTTAATTATGTTTGAATTAGAATGATGTTTGCCTTAAATGAACTTGCTATATTTAAATTGCGTTTGAAATGATGTAGTAGTTGAACTAGTTTACATCTTCAAATACATCATCTGTTGGAGTAGAAGTTTTACATCATCAAATATACATCATCTGTTGGAGTTGAAATTCTTTTTAAGATTAAAAAAGCACTTTTGGTGATGCAAATTATACAACACCTACTTTTACATCTTCAAATATACATCATCTATTGGAGATGCTCTTAGGGCCGGTTCTTTTGGTGGCTTCTAGAATAAGCTGCCCCCTACCTAGCTTATTCTAGAAGCCCAAATAATTTTTTTAGAAGCCTAGTAGTTAAGACTTGACTAGTAGGCTTTAAAAAATATATTGGTTGGGCTTCTAGAATAAGCTGGGTAGAGGGCAGCTTATTCTGGAAGCCGAAAAAAGCTATCAAAAGAACTGGCCCTTAGTTCTTTTTCTACTTTACCTCACACTCTTGTTTCTGCTTTACCTTTGAGAACATATACATAACAATATCTTGTCCACTCCCAATACCATTTTGATTGCCACGGTAGACGAAATTGGGATTTCCATGGCAAATATTGGTGAAGTTATAGTGAAAGTACTATTCAGCTCCCTTATAAACAGTAAAATCGAAAAAAATAGTAAAACAAAAATCAAAATTATGATTTTTATGGCAAACTTTGACAAATGTTTTGCATGCATACCAAAATTCAGCATGAAATGACATTCGTGCAAGTCATGGCGAAAAAAAAATCAGCAATCCAAAATATTTTCAAACCAGCATTTTTGGAGCATCAATGTTTTTCCTTTTGCCACGACTTCCACGAATGTCATTTCGTGCTAAAATTTTGCAAGCATACAAAATATTTGTCAAAGTTTACCATAAATAAAATTCAGAATTGGTTGATTTTTTTCATGAGGGAGCATTTGAGCTCGGTAGCAAATACTCCACGTCCGAAGATATAATGGCTAGTGTAGATCTAATTAAGAAACTCGAACATGCTAGGCATGACCTGCATGCTAGTACTTTTAAGAGTCAAAATGTAGCTAGTTCAAAACAAATCATGTATTCAACCTTGTGAGAATGCGCCAAAGAGCCAGGTGAAGGTCCCATGTCAATGTTTACATCTTCTCTTTTATGAATGTTATATGAAGAAATATAATTCGAGCAACAACTATGTAGGTAGGGCAGTTTCGCTTTAAAAAAATTACTAGTAGACATGCACGTGCAACGTACGTCTCAACCAATGCACATGAAATTGAAGTGATGATTCATATGCTAGAAAATTCAAAAATATGGAAGAAAGAACGGCTATGGAGAAACTATCGAACAATAATATGCAATTTTAAAGCACACCACCAACTCAAATTGCTTCTTCAAGTTTCGAAACGAAAGAAAATGTATATAAACCATTTTTCTCACAAATTGTATAGTGCAAAGAAATATATCATAAAAAGTGTTGTAAGGGGCATACAACTTTTTTTAATCATGAAAGAAACTGACAACAAATCAAAATATGTGACAATGTTTTGCACAACCGAACTCTCATTTTAAGCTTGTGGGGCTACAACAGATGTCAGTTAAAAGCATTTTTTGGAAGTCCCAACTCCCGTTTCTCTGGCCCCATGAACGCTTGCGCCAACCTTCGCCAAGTCATGCAGCCTGCACCATTGACTATCTATCCTCCTCGATCTTCTCCAATACCAAGGTACTCCCTCTGTAAACTAATATAAGAGCGTTTAAATCACTATTTTAGTATTCTAAACACTCTTATATTAGTTTACGGAGGGAGTAGCTATCAATCACCACCACAAAAGATCCCCCCAACAATGAATATCTGGGTGGTGTAAAATGAAAATTGAGGTATTAGGCATCGCTAGAAGATCATTACAGAGTGTAGTGTGAGTTTAGATAGTTATACGTTTATATTTGTTGGTGAAGAAAATTCGTAATGGAGGAATTTTTTAACCCAATTTAAGTAACCTATATAAAAAAACTGAGGATTGCTCTACTTCTTCAGTTTGCAAGTTCTCTCTGAAATACAGTTGAAACAGAACTCTAAAAAGTTCAGTAATGTTAAAAATGACATGACCAGGAGTGGCATCTAAGAGAATCGAGATACCTACACACATTTTCTGTATTTCCTAATTAATAACAAATCACACTGCATATTGAAAACAACTGAATTCAATATATTTTTTCTCTGTCCAACCACATTAGCACCTTGACATGAGCATTCTATCAAAACTTATTAAATTGAATACATATTTTATAACTGCTGAAAATAAGGTATAGCAATATATTTCTGTATTCCTTGAAAATAAGGTGTAGCAACATACTTTTGTATTGCGTAATGAAAAAAATCGCATAGCTTGTTGATTCAAATATGTCACATACATCATGTTTCTATGAAATGCTAATCAATTCATACTAAAAGAATAAAGTAGGCAAGCATGTGTCTACTCACCTCGATGTCGGTTTCATCCGGAGGTAGTTAAGGTGGTGTTTGCTTCTCTAGTCCTAGGACTTTTTCTAGTCCCTAGGACTTTTTAAAAAAGACTCTCAAGGAGGTGCTTCTAAGGACTTTTAGCAAAAAAGGACTTTTAACATAAAAAAGTCCCTGGAACCAAACACCCCCTAAGCATCAGCCTCCCAGCACCTCCCAGTTTAGTATTGGGCACGTCAAGAAAGTTGCAGTTTGCTTCCAAAGTAATCTCATGCACTCAACTGAAAGGAAGATTCTGGTAGTTCAAATATTGAGATTTCAAGGCCTGAATTGAAAATAACTGGCAACTACACCAGACCTGGCCGCTCCCGCCCGATCCACCGCCCTCCATCCAGGTTGATCCATGCACGGGAGACAACACCTCTTAACAGTACAGTTTTCTGTGTGTTTTCACTTCGAACTGAATGACTGACAGTCAAAGTTTCAACAGAGGTACATTTTCAATATGAAAAGACGTGTGCTTTCTGAAGATTTGAGTCTTGCAAACCGCACAAAAATCATGGAAAATTATATTGTTTGGTAGGATACAACAACCATACATATTTTAAGGAAGTTCACGGTCATACTGTGAACAGGCTACCTTGCTAGTTGCAACACCCTCTTCCTTATCTTATTTATACTATTATGTAGCAAAACTATGTATTCCTCCTTTCCAGCATAATCAGATTAAATAAAAAATAGAAAGCTTCACTTAATATATTCAAAATGAAAATGATGGAAAGGTCCCATGTAGCGAAGGAGGTGAACATACCAAAACAAAACGTACCCTTTAATAGTAAAGATTTGAAGTACATTCATAAAGGTACCGCCCAAAGTTCGTCAATGAGAATTAGATAGTGAATCATTGAGACAAAGAATTTATCGATATGAAATTATGACACAAAGTATGGGATCAAACTGGAGCTCCTCTTTCCTTCCTCTAGTGCATCTACCCCCTAATTGTTTTTCATTTCTGGTGGTATTTCCAAATGGTTTGGCAGTGCTGAATTTTTCATACTGTTTCTCATCCAAGACATGATGGGTATATGAATTTCTCATCTGTGTTACTCATCTATGTGTCTTTTAGTATCTTCCTCATTTTTATTTTTATTTTAGCCAGGTGAAGGTCTCATGTCAATGTTTACATCTTCTCTTTTACGAATGTTATATGAAGAAATATAATTCGAGCAGCAACTATGTAGGTCGGGCAGTTTCGCTTTTAAATAATTATGATCCGTGAGCCACATATCAAGGTCAACATTTATTTTGGGACGAAGAGAGTACAACAACGAGCGCTTCACGTCTATGGAAACCACGCTTTGGCGACAAGCGGCAGGCCGCCCTTGATCCGCACAGCGATGCCGTTCACCTCGCTCATGTCCAGCAGCGTCCCTGGCACGTTCCCGCCGGCGGGCTCCCAATCAAAGTGATGCAGCAAGCTCGCAATCGCCATTTCGAGAGTCGACATGGCGAACCCGATCCCCGGGCACCCTCTCCTCCCGGCACCGAACGGCAGCAGCTCGAAGTCCTGGCCCCTGAAGTCCACGCTGCTGTCCAAGAACCTCTCCGGCCAGAACTCATCGGGGCGCTCCCACGTCGCCGGGTCCCGGCCGATGGCCCACGAGTTGATCACGACCTGCGTCCGCGCCGGGACGTGGTGGCCGAGTATCTCGGCGTCCGCGGGTGGCTCCCGGGGTACCAGGAGCGGAACCGGCGGGTGCAGCCGGAGAGTCTCCTTGACCACGGCCTTTAGGTAGCCTACCTTGTCGACGTGGTCCTCGGTGACGTGGTCGGCGCCGCCCACGGCCGCTCGGATCTCGTCCTGGAGCTTGCGCATCGCGTGCGGGTGGGCGATGAGCTCCGCCATGGTCCATTCCATCGCCGTGGTCGTGGTGGAGGTGCCGCCCGCGAACATGTCCTGCTCGATCGTGATACATAATGCAGCTTATCAACAAACTATATCACGCGCACGCCCACGATATAGTACTATATCAATTGATCGATAGATGAGTGCGATATGAGCAGGACGTCTACGTATACCAAGATAATGGCCTTAATTTCGACCGTTCCGAGCCGAACGCAGGCGTCCTTGTCCGTCTCGTTTACATCGAGCAGCACGTCCACGAAGTCGCGGTGATCATTGCCGTCGACGTCGTCTCGCATCTGCCGCCCGCCTGCTTGACGCCGCCGTCTGCGGTGGTCCTCAATGACCTTCTCGACCATCCCGTCCAGCGCCTCGAACGTCCGCCTCGCCTTCCCTTCCAACCCCCGCACAAAGTCCACCCAGCCCATCCCCGGCAGGAGCTCTCCCAACGGCGTTGTCCCGAGCAGCACGTCGAATTGGGCGAACACCTTCCGCAGCTCGCGTCCTCTGTCGTCGCCTTCGTACAGCCCGCGCGCGCTATCGTCGCCGAACGCAGCGCGGGAGACGACGTAGTTGGCGTAGGCGATGAGGAGCTCGCTCAGGTCAACGACGGCGCCAGCGCCGGCGCTGGTACGGACACGCTCGACCAGCGCGGCGGCCTCCTCCTCCCGGACCCGGCGGAAGGACAGGATGCGGCGCGGGCTGAGGAGGTGGACCGCGCAGATGCGGCGTGTCTGCCGCCAGTAGTCACCATACGGCGCGAACGCGACGTCGCGCCCGTAGAGGAGTCGCTCGGCCATGACAACCCTGGGGCGGCTCGCGAAGGCGAGGTCGCGGGATTTCATCACCTCCTCCGCGGCGACGGCGGAGGAGACGAGCACGGTGGGCACGCGGCCGAGCCGGATCAGCAGAACCGGTCCGTGCTTCGCGGCCAGGGACCCGAGGCCCCGGTGCGGCAAGGAGCCGAGGAAGTGGAGGTGGCCGAGGAACGGGAGGCCTGGCGGCGACGGCGGCAGCCTCCGCTGCCCGTTGCTGCTGGGCTTCTTGCCAGAGAGGAGGTAGTATATGAGAGATACGACCAAGGTGGGGATGAGTACGAGGACCGCGGCAAGCGACACCGCCATGGATGCTGGCTTGACCACCACCGCCTTTGCACACCAGTGAGTGAGTGTGAAGCAACTGGTGGCGCCGCGAGAAGATTTAAACAAGCGGCGAACTGGAAGACGACGCGCGGGAAGGAATGCAGCGATGCTCTCGTCGTCTCACCCGAGGATTCCATGTTTGCATGGCGACAAGAGGCCGGCCGTGGCCCAACTCATCGCTTGACACGTACTCAGTACACATTTGATCAGAACACTTGCCGGTGGGGGTCGCTGCAGGTCACCATCTATTTGATCAGAACCCTTACTTAAGTTTCAGAACGGACGGCTATGCGCACCATCAACTGCAGTCCAGGGCACTTGGATAATGCCTCACCAGCAAGTGTGGAGCGACAAAAAGCTCCTGAATTCTCTAGGAGGTCAAGATAGTTAATATAGCATCGCATAAGCCGCTCATGTGAGCGATGATAACTACACTCGACCTGCGGCGTAGTAGATCAATAAATTTTGACTCCACCTTTTGCTTAGCATGAGCCTGATTGAACAACAATGTTGCGTGAAACATTTTATGGAAAAAGGCTTTCGCCCCGCTTTATAAATAAAGCAAACCGTCAGAGAGCACATATACAAGGACTAGTCCACACGCACACACTCAAGTCTCACAAATAAGTACTCCCTCCGTTTCTTTTTAGTCTGCATATAAGGTTTGGTCAAAGTCAAGCTTTGTAGAGTTTGACTAACTTTATATTAAAAAATATAAACATTCATATATGAAATCAATATTATGAGATGCATCATGAAACGTATTTTCATACTATATAGTTTCAGTATTGTAGATGTTCATATTTTTTTAATATAAATTTAGTCAAACTTTGTGTAGTTTGACTTTGACCAAATCTTATATGCGGAGTAAAAAGAAACGGAGGGAGTACAAAGGTTCTGCTGAGGACAGAGCTCAACAAGCCCAGGCAAATAAAAAGAAAACCGCCGGAGAGCGGAATAAGCGTCTAGTCTGGTTCCGGCGGGGGCAGCGGCGACAGACGGACGGCCATCGAGCGGAGGTCGGCGATGAAGGCAGAGATGGCGTCGCGGTCCTGAGGGCGGCTAAGCGGCCGCCAAAGCTGCAAGAAACCAGAGAGTTTGAAGATAGCGTCAGTAGCTCGTCGAAGAGGAGTGCGCTGGATCACAAACTTATTGCGGATCATGCAGAGGGTCCAAGCAATGACCCCAATCTCAAGCCACCTAATGCGGCGAGACGTCAAGGGGGAGTTCTGGAGTTCGGCAAATAAGTCGGGAAAGTTGGTGTGGCATGAATTTTCACCAACCGCTTCGCGAAAGCAGCTCCAAACGAATTGAGCGGAAACGCAGGAGAAGAAGATGCGATTCGAGTCTTCGGGGACACCGCAGAGCGGGCAGATGCCAGTGCCCGGGCCATTGCGCTTACGAACCTCTACCCCGGATGGGACCCAACCGTGAATCCATTGCCACATGAAGATCCGGATCTTCAGAGGCAGGCAGATGGACCACACCGTCGAGAGGAGGAGAGGGGCGGAGGAGTGGGCGATGGCCAGGTAGAGAGACTTGGTGGAGAACTGGCCAGACGGCTCCAGGCGCCAACACACCTGGTCGGGACCACCGTCCACCATTGGTTCGTGGAGGGAAACACAATCCAGTAACTCACGCCAAGCGGCGGATTTCGGGGGCCCAAATGGCCTCCGAAAGGCGAGGCGCTCTAAGTCAATAAGGGCCCTCTCGACAGAGATCACAGGATAGACGGAGATGGAGAAGAGGCCGGGAAAGCGCGCCACGAAGGGGGCGTCTCCGGCCCAACGATCTAACCAGAACAGAGTCGACGCTCCGGAGCGGACCGAGATGGAAGTCCCAATGCGGAGAACCAGAAGAAGCTGGACGACCGACTGCCAGAACTGGGAGCCGCCAGATCTTTGGCAGAAGGCGACGGGCTGTTCGCGCAGGTATTTGTTCCGGATGATGTCGAGCCAGAGGCCACCGTGACCTTGCGAGATGCGCCAAAGCCAGCGGGAGAGGAGGGCGATATTCATCCGCTTAGAGCACATAATGCCAAGGCCGCCTTGCTCCCCGGGCTTGCAAATGTCTGGCCAACTGACCATATGATAATTCTGCTTATCGTTGTCGCCAGCCCAGTAGAAACGAGACTGGACTTTGGCAATCTCATGGTGCAGAGTCTCGTGGAGGCTGTAGAAGCTCATAAGAAACAAGAGGAGGCCGGAGAGGAAAGAGTTGAGGAGAATTGTCCGGGCTGCCTTAGATAACCACCTCCCCTGCCATGGTTCGATGCGCGTTTGGAGCTTGGCCATGGTCGGGCACAAGTCCGCGACGGTGAGCCGGGTGTCACTAATGGGCGTACCCAAGTAGGTCGTGGGAAAGGAGCCCATGCGGCAGTTAAGCCGGTTGGCAATGGCCAGACACTCCGCGGGAGAGTAGCCCATCACCATAACATCACTCTTGTCAAAGTTTATCTTAAGGCCAGACATTTGTTGGAAGCAGAGGAGGAGGAACTTGAGGTTGTAGATGTCCGCCTCCGAGCCTTCGACCATGATGATGGTATCGTCGACATACTGGAGGAAGGAGATCCCGGAACCTCCGGCAAGGTGGGGGGTGATCCCACGAATATGGCCAGCGGCCTTCGCCTTATCCAGGATGGTAGCAAGAGTGTCCACGACCATATTGAACAGAAACGGGGAGAATGGGTCGCCTTGTCGAACCCCACATAGGATGGGGAAGAAAGTACCGATCTCGCCGTTGATGTTAACGGCCGTGCAACCGCAAGAGACCATCTGCATGACTGGCAATAAAGTCATAACTGGCAATGTCAAACTACAGCCAAGTACACTAGTTAATACTCCCTCCGTCCAGAATTAGTTGACGCTCGAACGGATATATCTAGAGAAAGTACTACAAAATAGCTCAAACAATCACCAGTCAAGAGCAATGACTCAAACCAGGCCCAGGGGCCCGCCCATAGGAAGAGCAACAGATAAACACCAAGACAACAAAGGGCAAGGACTAAGGCTAAGGCATGAGTGGAGGGTGATATTGGGGAAACAAGCTGAAGGTGGTGGCGCTAATCTTGTTGATCAGCGCATCAACACCTTCGGCGTGAAAGATCTTAGGGAGAGGTTTTCATAGCTGCAGGCAGGCAATTAATCATTTTAAAAAGCAATCAGCGAGAAAATTAAGAGAAGATTGTTCAATAATAAACTTGTTATGGGTCGTCCACAAAGACCAGCACTGAGCAGCGAAAGCAACGCAGAAATTACGGAGAAACTAGTTGAAAAGATTTGTAACAAAACCAAACACAACTTTAGAAAAGCATAGCCAAAACATAGTTAAATAAAGGGATAATTGGTTTTATACCCTTAGTTGTGTTCCCTTGTCAGGATTGCCCCTAGTTTCTGAAAACACGTGGTCCTGCCCAACCCACTTTGGCGCCTTGTGTTTTTGCCCTTTGACCATTTGACTATCACTTTGAAAACTTCATAACTAATTCATACTAAATCAGAAAAATGCAAATAAGATACCAAAATATTTGGAAAAACATCACTTGTATTCAATGTCACTTGCATTCATGACAAAAGTGTTGGTAAGTGTCCATCCAAGTTTTAGCTCCTATCACACCACCATGAACAGTAAAGTCTAAAAAATTCAAAAAAAAATTGGTGGCAAAGAATGACAAATGATTTAAGTGCTTGCCAAGTTTCATCAGGGAATGGCATTTGGGGAAGTCGTGGCAAAAAAAAAACAATCAACACTAGAAAATAGATTGTTTTTTGTCACGACTTCTAGGAATGCCATTCTCTGATGAAACTTAAAACATTTGTCATTCTTTGCCACCAACTTTTTCTTGATTTTTTGAATTTTTTTAGATTTTACTGTTCATGGTGGTATAATAAGAGCTAAAACTCGGATGGGCACTTACCAACACTTCTTTCATGAATGCAAGTGACATTGACATACAGGTGATGTTTTTCCGAACATTTTGGTATCTTATATGCATTTTTTTGATTTAGTATGAATTAGTTATGAAATTTTCAAAGTGACGTTCAAACGGTCAAAGGGCAAAAGAACAAGACGACAAACTAGGTTGGGCAAGACCACGTGTTTTCAGAAATTAGGGGCAATCCTGGCGAGGGGGACACAACTAACGGTATAAAATCAATTATCCCTTAAATAAAATGTGTTTGCATGTATCTAGAAGAAAAAAATAAGATATGTTGTGTATCTTCGTTCTCTCCACAAAGAGAACATGCCTTATTAATCATGCCATTATTATGCTTAAGGATATGACATGCATTGGAAGACGCTGACGAATGGCCTGCCAGATAAAAACCTTAATTGTGAGAGAAATATTTGCCCACAAACTTGTTTGAACGACGCCCTTGCACAAGTCTGAAATACAGAGATTTGACCGAAAACTTCCTAAAAGTAAAGTGGGGCCAGGCCATGCTCTAGAGGGACAACGACGGATGAAAGTCAAAGACCAAGACCAGTTATTAGTATAGAGCTTCATAATGGAGATCTCTGGACTGGACTAGTAGCAGAAAAGAACCATGATGGAAAGCTTAAGGGGACCCTCCTCGTGTCATGAATCCAACTAGAATCTAACAGCATCAATAGCTTGACTTGGCAAATCCGATCCCTCAAACGCCAGCGGACGCGCGGGCGCATCCGTGGGCAGTGGTCGATCATGCCTGAAAAAAATGCATTTTACATCCGAATACCTCAAATTACATATCTCAAATCCATATTATTACATGCAACGCGGCGATCTTCGAGCGGAGCTTCGTCCGGTTCCGCTCCCCGCTCGTCCGGCTCCGTCTAGGCCATGTCCGGCGGCCGACTGCACTCTTCAGAGCGTTGGTCCGGTCGCCAGCAAGGCAGAGTAGGGCATGGGACACGAGCCGGCTGCGCTCCTCAGAGTGTTGGTCCAGTCGCTGGCAAGGTAGAGTAGGGCATGAGACACGAGCCGGCTCACTGGACTCAAGGCGTCGTCGCCTCCCATACCCTACTCTTCCTCGTCGGGGCCAGGAATCCGAACGGTGCCAATGAACGTCAGATCGATGACAGATCCGTCCTGGGATGAGCCGCGGACGTTGTGACGCCCGTATAATTAGGCTACAGTAGTCTCACGTTAATGGTGCCATGTCACCACGGTCACTGTAGTTAATCTCGGGTTGATTCGAAAACGTTTCAAATTCAATTTCAAATTAATGCCAAACGATAAAGTTTTCAAAATATTAAACTAAAATGTTCGGGGTGTACAGTTAAATGCCTGGGTAATTATAATAAAGCAAACACATTTTTATAAAATGCCTAGATAATTTAAAATGATTTAAAACAAAAAAGAAGACAAATAAATGGGTAAAAACGAAACAAAGAAAATTGTTGAAAACAAAAGCCCCCTCCCCCCAGCTGGGCCGTGGCCCAGCGGCCACTGCCAGCTAGCCGGCCCAGCTTCCCCTGGCCTATAACCAACCCAGTGAAACCCTAGCCCGATCCCACTCTCCACTCCCCCCACGATCCCCTTCTCTCACCCGTCTGGATCGGGATCGAGGCGACCTTGCCTCGTCCCCATCGCCCCCGGCGCACGCCCCCTCCGTCGCCCCAC